>NC_091084.1:11819423-12120576 GCF_032405125.1 Capricornis sumatraensis
AAATATAAGTAAGTTATCAAAGACAAAAATGTACTTCAATCAATCCTACTCCTCATTGCCAGATAATTCAGGGGACAGTTTATACAAGTGTCTAGAACTTGCCAGGACTGTGATGTTCAGAGACCGTGTATTGCAGCCTTAGCGGACAGGGGTCCCAAGGGACTGCATCAGTTTTCGGCAGGTGAGTAAAAGCAGATTATCATAGTCTGCTATCTGAGAGAATTGGAATGGTAACTTTTTTGTAAAGTTACATTGGAGGCTTTGTTTGTATTCAAAATATTTATAACTATTCTAGGATGGTCTGAATCCTTAAAAATTATCAAATTTATATATTATCCAGACTCAAGTGTAGTAATAATTTTCCACCTTTTTACATTTTAACAAGCCAACAAGATACTATTTTATTGTTTGGGGAAGATGTTCTTGAGTTTTCATATCAGTGAACTAAAAAACTTAGGGAAAAATAAGCAGATGGATTCATTTCATAAAGTAAGTAGCATATCACATATTGCAACAGATTTTCATACACTACATATTTTGAAATAATTAAAGATTCACAAGTAGTTGTAAAAACAATGTACAGGAAGGTCCTGAGTTCTATGCAGCTTTTACCTCTCTTCCCCTGTTGTTAATCCTTAGCATCTTGCATAGCTATAGAACTCTAAAAACCATAAATGGTATTGGTACAGTCTAGAGAGTTTACTCAAATTTCAATACATTGCATGCTCTCATCTGTGGAGTGTGTGTATACTTCTATACAACTTTATCACATGTGAAGTATCATGTAGGGTTTCCCAGGTGGTTCAGTGGTAAAGAAGCTGCCTGCCAATGCAGGAGACACAGGTTTGATCCCTTATGGGGAAATTCCCCTGGAGAAGGCAATGGCAACCCATTCCAGTATTCTTGCCTGGGAAATCCCATGGACAGAGGAGCCTGGTGGGCTACAGCCCAAGGGGTCACAAAAGAGTCAGACACGACTTAGTGAGTAAACAACAATGACAGGTATCATGTAACTACCACCCCAATCAAGTGCAGAATTGTTCCATCATCAGAAGGCATCATCACACTACCCTTTTTAGCCTCCTCTAATATTTTATAATATTTTAAGTGCAATTTACCAAAGCCACTGATCTGTTTTCCATCTCAATAACTACATTATTTCAAGAGTGTTATATAAATAGAATCATTGGGCAGGAAACTATTTGAGATTGGCTTTTCACTAAGCATACTTCCCTCTAGAGGTTTGTCTAAGTTGTTGCACGTATTCCTCTGCAATGCTGAACTGCAATTTATGGTGTGGATTTATCATAATTGGTTTACCTATTCATCCACTGAAGAATATCTGGGTTGTTTCCAGTTTGGGATATTGTAAATGAAACCAATATTGACACATTTGTAAAGGTTTTTTTTAAATTAATTTATTTATTTTACTTTACAATATTATATTGGTTTTGCCATACATTGACTTGAATCCACCACGGATGTACATGTGTTCCCCATCCTGAACCCCCCCTCCCACCTCCCGCCCCACCCTATCCCTCTGGGTCATCCCAGTGCACCAGCCCCCAGCACCCTGTATCATGCATCAAACCTGGACTTGCGATTTGTATCACATGTGATAATTTACATGTTTCAATGTAAAGGTTTTTAAGTATGCATGTCTTTTTAATTTCTTTGGGATAAGTGAGCAAGACTGCAACTGCTGGGTCATCTGTTAAATCCACTTTCAATTAAAAAAAACAAAAACAAAATATTTTTTCAGAATGGCCATACATTTTAAATTCTCATCAGAAATGCTGAGTGATCCATTTCTCTGTATTCTAACCAAGTGTTGGTTTTAATTATTATTATCTTTAATTTTAGCTATTCCAATTAGTATACGAAAGTGAAAGTGTTTGTCACTCAGCCATGTCTGACTCTTTGCAACCCCATGGACTGTAGCACCCTAGGCTCCTCTGTCCATGACATTCTCCAGGTAAGAATACTAGGGTGGGGATCCATTCCCTTCTCCAGGGTATCTTCCCAACCCAGGCATCGAACCTGGGTCTTCTGCATTGCAGGCATTTTCTTTACCATCTGAGTCACCAGGGAAGCCCCAGTTGATGTATAGTATTAATAAGAACTCACACTGGCTTTATTTTCCACTTCATTAATGGTCAATGATTTTGAAAAACTTTTTTATATCCTAAATTTCCATTTATATATGTTCTTCATTGTAATGTCTGTAGGTATTTCTTACTCATTTTCTATCTAGGGTGTTTATATTTTCACTATTAAACTTTAAAAGTTCTTTATAAATGCTACATACAGGCCTTTTATCAGATATATGGTTTACTTTACAAATATTTCTCCCAGTCTGTAGCTTGTCTTTTCATCCTTTTAACATGGTCTTTTATAGACCAAAGCCATATTGATGAGGTCCGATTTATCTATGGTTTCTTTTATGAACTGTGCTTTTGGAGTCAAGTCTAAAGACTGTTCACCTAGTCCTAAGTCCCAAAAGATATAAAATTGTTCTAGTACCATTTGTCAAAATAAAGTTACTCTTCTCTATTAAGTTCTTTTGCACTGTTTATAAAAATAAGCCTGGCATATTTTTGTGTGTGTATTTCTATATTCTGTTTCTTTTCCACTGACCTATGTGTCTGTCCTTTGTCCCACTGCCTTGGTTGGTGTATCTTCATATTAAGCCTAAAATAAGGAAGGGTGATTATTTTCACCTTATTCTTTTTCAAAGTTGTTTTAGCTATTCTGCTTCTGTGATTTTCCATATAAATCTTGAAGCAAATTTTCTATATCTACAAGAAACTTGTGCACAGCCTGTGATAGGAATTATGTTACACTCATAGATTTGCAGATATTTGGCATTTGTACTATGTTGATTCTTCCTGTCAATGAACAAGCTATGTATCTCCAGCTATTATATCCCCTTTGATGTTCTTCATCACAGTTGATAATTTTCAGCATATGAATCATGACATGTTTTACTAGATTTATAACTATTAAAATTTTTACTTTCGTAATCAGGAGAGCCAATTCCTTATAATCTTTCTCTTCTTCTTTCTGTTGTATGTATATATATCTTCTGTTTCTCTGAAGACCATGATTAATACAATAGTGTACAAATAAATAGTGTGTGCACGCTAAGTTGCTTCAGTCACATCTGACTCTTTGTGACTCTGTGGACTGTGGCCTGGCAGGCTCCTCCATCCACGAGATGCTCCAGGCAAGAATACTGGAGTGGGTTGCCACTCCTCCAGCAGTCCTCCAGCCACAAACAGTATATTTTCTTATATTTATTATAGTATGACATTCACTATAAATATATTGGGAGGAGTAAATGTATATTCATTGGTAAGCTAATTGACCTGTGCCCTTTTCCTTTTCTCTGCTCACACAAACTCTGGTTCTTAAAGAGAAATATCTAAAATACATTATCCCTCAAAGTTAGATGAGATATGTGTTTATGAGTCCAAGTTTCTTGATATTATCCATGTATTTGCAACTCATTCTGATACTTAAAAAATTAAGCTATTGACATTACCCATCTCCACAAGCAGATCACAATTTTATTATTTCCTTAGCACAGCACCAACATAATCTGCTGCAATGATTCTATATTGTATAAATAGCATATTTAATTAATATGTTTAAATATATATCTTTTAATAGCTGAGGATCTCAAAACATGCTGATTCAGGATATTTTGGAAATGTTAAAAAATCAGAATTATACTCATTTATTTTGTATGGTATCTACTAGAACAACTCTGAATAAATAAATATTCCTTATATATGTTCATTGTATACTGATATTTTTAGGCTGTTATGACTGACTTATATATTTCTTAAATGCTCCTAGACTCTGAGAAATATTTACATTTCCATAAGAAGAATGTAAATCTAGCAAATTTAAAGCACGATTGAATTTGATATTAGAAGAGCAGTTCAGTTCAGTTCAGTCGCTTAGTCATGTCCAACTCTTTGCGACCCTATGAATTGCAGCACGCCAGGCCTCCCTGTTCATCATCATCTCCCGGAGTTCACTCAGACTCACGTCCATCGCATCAGTGATGCCATCCAGCCATCTCATCCTCTGTCGTCTCCTTCTTCTCCTACCCCCAATCCCTCCCAGCATCAAAGTCTTTTCCAATGAGTCAACACTTCATATGAGGTGGCCAAAGTACTAGAGCTTCAGCTTTAGCATCATTCCTTCCAAAGAAATCCCAGGGTTGATCTCCTTCAGAATGGACTGGTTGGATCTCCTTGCAGTCCAAGGGACTCTCAAGAGTCTTCTCCAACACCACAGTTCAAAAGCATCAATTCTTTGGCACTCAGCCTTCTTCACAGTCCAACTCTCTCATCCATATATGACTACTGGAAAAAACCATAGCCTTGGCTAGACGGACCTTAGTCGGCAAAGTAATGTCTCTGCTTTTGAATATGCTATCTAGGTTGGTCATAACTTTTCTTCCAAGGAGTAAGCGTCTTTTAATTTCATGGCTCCAATCACCACCTGCAGTGATTTTGGGGCCCCAAAAATAAAGTCTGACAGTGTTTCCACTGTTTCCCCATCTATTTGCCGTGAAATGATGAGACCGGATGCCATGATCTTCGTTTTCTGAATGTTGAGCTTTAAGTCAACTTTTTCACTCTCCACTTTCACTTTCATTGAGACGCTTTTTAGTTTCTCTTCACTTTCTACCATAAGCGTGGTGTCATCTGCATATCTTGATTCCAGCTTGTGTTTCTTCCAGTCCAGCGTTTCTCATGATGTTCTCTGCATAGAAGTTAAATAAGCAGGGTGACAATATACAGCCTTGACGTACTCCTTTTCCTATTTGGAACCAGTCTGTTGTTCCATGTCCAGTTCTAACTGTTGCTTCCTGGCCTGCATACAGATTTCTCAAGAGGCAGGTCAGGTGGTCTGGTATTTCCATCTCTTTCAGAATTTTCCACAGTTAATTGTGATCCACACAGTCAAAGGCTTTGGCATAGTCAATAAAGCAGAAATAAACGTTTTCCTGGAACTCTCTTGCTTTTTCCATGGGCAATTTGATCTCCGGTTCCTCTGCCTTTTCTAAAACCAGCTTGAACATCAGGGAGTTCACGGTTTACGTATTGCTGAAGTCTGGCTTGGAGAATTTTGAGCATTACTTTACTAGCATGTGAGATGAGTGCAATTGTGAGGTAGTTTGAGCATTCTTTGGCATTGCCTTTCTTTGGGATTGGAATGAAAACTGACCATTTCCAGTCCTCTGGTCACTGCTGACTTTCTCAAATTTGTTGGTATATTGTGCGCAGCACTTTCACAGCATCATCTTTCAGGATTTGAAATAGCTCAACTGGAATTCCATCACCTCCACTAGCTTTGTTCGTAGTGATGCTTTCTAAGACCCTCTTGACTTCATATTCCAGGATGTCTGGCTCTAGATGAGTGATCACACCATCGTCATTATCCGGGTCATGAGGATCTTTTTTGTACAGTTCTTCTGTGTATTCTTGCCACCTCTTCTTAATATCTTCTGCTTCTGTTAGGTGCATACCATTTTTGTCCTTTATCAAGCCCATCTTTGCATGAAATATTCCCTTGGTATCTCTAATTTTCTTAAAGATATCTCTAGTCTTTCCCATTCTGTTGTTTTCCTTGATTTCTTTGCATTGATCACTGAAGAAGGCTTTCTTATCTCGTCTTGTTATTCTTTGGAACTCTGCATTCAGATGCTTATATCTTTCCTTTTCTCCTTGGCTTTTCGCTTCTCTTCTTTTCACAGCTATTTGTAAGGCTTCCCCAGACAGCCATTTTGCTTTTTTGCATTTCTTTTCCATGGGGATGGTCTTGAGCCCTGTCTCCTGTACAATGTCACCAACCTCATTCCATAGTTCATCCGGCACTCTATCTATCAGATCTAGGCCCTTAAATCTATTTCTCACTTCTACTGTATAATCATAAGGGATTTGATTTAGGTCATACCTTAATGGTCTAGCGGTTTTCCCTGCTTTGTTCAATTTCAGTCTGAATTTGGTAATAAGGAGTTCATGATCTGAGCCACAGACAGTTCCTGGTCTTGTTTTTGTTGACTGTATAGAGCTTCTCCATCTTTGGCTGCAAAGAATATAATCTCTCTGATTTAGGTGTTGACCATCTGGTGATGTCCATGTGTAGAGTCTTCTCTTGTGTTGTTGGAAGAGGGTGTTTGCTATGACCAGTGCATTATCTTGGCAAAACTCTATTAGTCTTTGCCCTGCTTCATTCTGCATTCCAAGGCCAAATTTGCCTGTTACTCCAGGTGCAAACAGATGTAATTGTCACCATAACCATTAACCAGGAAGAGCTCCTTGACAGATATCTTAAAGAAGTATATCATCAAAATAGAAGGTACAATAAATACGTGATCACATAAAGTAATTAGCCTCCAATTAAATAAATTTAAATTAAAAAAAATACATGACTACTGTAAATGGTCCACTGTAAATCAGGCAGTGACCTATATACCAGACACACTGTATAAAAGTAATGGAGAATATATTTTTAGTGTTCTTTTGGTATGGCTCAATTGCAGGATTTACTTTATTTCCAAGGTCTAAGAACTATCTACTTCAACTTTTGAATGCTGAGAAATAAAGTTTTGTTGAGTCAGGCTGAGGTTGTAATCACACAGGAAAGCCAACCAGTTAAAGTCTACAACCAGTTAAAGTTTAGTGTTAGGCAAATTTCAGATTGAAATAATTCTGTTCCTGGAATTTAGAACATAGATTTCAAGTCCTGGAAAAGTATAAACAGAAGTGACCAAATAAAGCATGTAAGGCTTGTCACACATGAAGCCACCAACTGCAAAGGGAGATATAGTGGCCTTTATGTGGCAATCCTGGATAGGCTGCTCTGAACTCCATTCAAGGAAGAATTTTCTGTTCAACTTCAGAGCAGTTAAATGATAGCATCTATGAGTCAGTACTTTCAAAATCTTCCTCAATGTTTGAGTTTCTTGTCATGATTAAAATTCCTTTAGATTTCCTTAGTCTGATGAATTTTTCTTTGTCCTTCAAGTCTTGTATCTTTCAAAAATGATTTTTTGACTTGCACATTAATCTAGGACTTCTGCTGTGTTTTTGTTGCCCTTTGTTTGTATCCCAGTTTTCACATATAACAGGCTGACAACTGTGAGTTTGTATCCTAACCTAAACTTGTGGTATAACCTAACCTTGAAGGTATAAGACATATCTTGTCAGGCACCCAGAAAAAGGCTTGCCATAGTCAAACATTCATACAAATGATCATATTTATTTATCATAAAATTGTCAACAAAGCAAACAATAGAAATCCTTGTGTAAAATCCATACTATATAAACTCTTTCCTCTCTTTAGTTGTCATTATTTAGTCGCTAAGTAGTTTCCAAATCTTTTGCAACCCCATGGACTGGTGCCTGCCAGGCTCCTCTGTCCATAGAATTTCCCAGGTAAGAATACTGGAGCAGGTTGTCATTTCCTTCTCAAGGGAAATCTTCCTGACCCAGGTATTGAACCTGTGTCTCCTGCATTGGCAGACAGATTCTTTACTGCTCAGCCACCTTGGCAATCAATGTAGCATTATTAGTTCTCGGACATTTCTGTGTACTATTCTTATTCCTTTATTCGCCAAATACAGAAGTTTCTTACTCCACAGATGCCCATGTAACTTGTTTCTCCTAATATCCAGCAAAGGTTTTGTCCTTAGTCAAGGACAAAGCATGCTGAGAAGAGTACTTATGGCACACACAAGTGTACTTTTTCCAGATAAATTGTGAAAATGAAGAATCTATAACCAAGGCAATTCTCTAGCTTTGAATACACTCTGTGTTATCACTTCAACACTATCACAAAAGAAAGAGCATCTAAGATTTAAGATAGATTACAAAAATGGGAACCCTGGAGTCTAACTAGAGCTGTCCCTCAGTACCCAGAACCTGCATAGATATCAAAATCTGTGAATACTCAAGTCCCACAGTCTGCTATCTATATCTGTGGTTCTGTGTCTGCAGATTCAACCAGTTCCAGATTATGTAGTACTGTAGCTTTTATTGATAATAATAAAATAATCCACATATAAGTGAACTCACACAGCTCAAACTCACGTGGGTCACACATCAACAGTACTAAATCTATAAGCCTATTCAGTGATTAGAGGCGGAGAAGGCAATGGCACCCCACTCCAGTACTCTTGCCTGGAAAATCCCACGGACAGAGGAGCCTGGTGGGCTGTAGTCCATGAGGTCGCTAAGAGTCAGACACGACTGAGCGACTTACCTTTCACTTTTCACTTTCACGCATTGGAGAAGGAAATGGCAACCCACTCCAGTGTTCTTGCCTGGAGAATCCCAGGGATGGGCGAGCCTGGTGGGCTGCCGACTATGGGTTCGCACAGAGTTGGACACGACTGTAGTGATTTAGCAGCAGCAACAGTGATTAGAGGGGCTTCCCAGGTGGCGCTAGAGGTAAAGAACGTGCCTGCCAGTACAGGAGACACAGTGGACACGGTTTCAGTCCCTGGGTCAGGAAGATTCCCTAAAGTAGGAAATGCCAACTCAAGCCAGTATTTTTGCCTGGAAAATGCCGTGGACAGAGGAGTCTGGCAGGCTCAGTCCGTGGGGCCGCGAAGAGCCGGACACGACTAAGAAACTGAACACACACAATGATTTGAATGCTGAGGCTATGTGCGACAAAAATGATAGAAATTTATGGTGGGAAAAAACCTCTTTTATGTTGAACACATTTCCTATAAACTTTTAGCAACTTTTAATACTTTCCCTTAAGTGGCTATAGCATGAGAGATACTTGTAATATTATGGGGAAAAAATGAAATTTTGAGACAACATTCATGAGTTTAAATCTCAGCTAGATATCTAGTTAGTTGTGTGACATTGTTCAAAACTTTAATCACTCTAGAATTTAGTTTCTGTAAATGAATGTTAGTAACTGGTAAGGATATTGCATACATATTTAAAACATATAGATGAAATAAATGAAAGAAGATAGCAATATAATAAGCATTTAATAAGTATTAATTGATTCTAATCTAGCTTTTTCAACTTAAGTTTTAGGTGTGAACAATAATATTTAGAGAATATTTAGACTAACAGCTAAAAAAAAAAAATTGGATATAACCATCATTTGAGCCACAAGGGAGAAAATAAAAACACTTGGTCTAGATTTCAAATGCAATGTTTCCATTTACTATAAATTTAAAATCTTAGAATATTGTCCTTTTAATTTTACCAAATAATGTTTAACAGAAAATTATATCATAAACAGTCTCATAGTAACATTTACATTTTAACTGGCAACATAAGATTGTTTCACTTTGCAATGAACTATAACACTGTGATAAAATTTAATTTCAAACTTACCAATTTAAAATTCATGATCATTTAGACTAGAAGTTCAAGTCATCTATGAATAAATCTAGCATGTATTCTAATCTTCTTTTGTTGTGGGTACTGTGATATGGAACAGTCATGAGACTTTGTCATCTCTAAAATGGAATTATAATATCTGAACATAAGGTTGTTAACATGACTCAATAAAAGTATGTATGTGACAATGCTTTGGAAGTAAAGCATATTTGAGAGTTTGTCTTCATTATATTCAGAATGTCGGGATTAAAGGGAAGAGAGGAGAATGAATCCTGGTTGAGGTTCAAGGGAAAGAGGAGAATGATGTCAGGCTATACATCTCATCCTTATATACTGTCAGTGAAGTCTGCTGCCTGGCAGCTGTGCCATAGTATATGTGCCCTTTCCCATGGCCCACAAGACATCCCAAAAGGAGTCATTGGGATTAACCTGAGTTTACCTCCTCCAGGAGGAAACTTGTCAAAGAGTATATTTCTTAAAGTAAAACAAGTCACTCACTTGGCATAAGGAAAATTTAGACACATTAGTATTTCCCTTATGAATTACTTTTGCAACTACAACTTTCTGAATTTTATTCTGAAGCTGTATACTTCTAGAACAAGACAAATTGTTCTTAGGGGAAAGGGATACAAATGAGACAGGCAAACAGTTAACTTTACAACATAACTGCAAGGCAAAATAGCCACTTGAGAGTGGCACTCACTGTTCTAAAACAGTTATGGTGGTTTAAATGGTGATGATTTTGTTCATAGCCACTTTCCCCTTGAATTACTCCAATGCATTTTTAAAACTGCCACACTGAAAGATATTAATGGTGCAACAAATTGACTAGCATTATGGGAATGTATCTATTATTTTTATGGGCATATTTAATTGTACATGTTTCTTTAGGTTTCTAATTAAAACCAGCAGTAAAAATTATGTCTTTGTGTTTAAGCCTACATTTTTAGAGTTAAACATACCTCATAATTAGCACTAATATACAGATAGTTCAGAAAGAAATAATGCTAATACATTAAAGTGGATTGGAAGTCCTATTATTAGTCTTATTATTAACATAGACCCTTGTCAGCAGGAAAAATGAAACCTACTACATGCGGAATATGTGCTGCTTCAGTTTCTTTCACACATTTTCTGATATTATAGGCTAAACATGAGATCAGGACATAAATGGTGGCATGATCCCAGAGGGGAGAGTTTACCAGTTCCACTGTATCAAATACTACACTGAACGCTGCATGTTTTAAATGTAGCGTTTAATTTTTTTTTTTTTAACCACTCTACTAGGAATAAATATATATTCTCTGCTATGGTGGGAGAAAACACCTTCCATGTGAGAATCCTTTACCTGCTAATTAAAAATCAAGTCATCCCTTGAATGTTTCCACCAAGTATAAAAATATGCAGCTTTATCTGACCATGTTAGTAGATTGATAAAGCAGAAGCCTCTGCTATAAAGTACAGATTCACCTGATTTGTGCTAAAGTAGTAAGCTGAATTTCACTAGTATATGAAGAACTGGTTATACCCTACTCTGCCAGTGAAGTGCAGAAACAATTTGAGCAAGCCTTCATGTCTAACTGAATCAAATTTAACCTTAGCCAATTTTATTTGAGGGACTTGAGGTCTAATTATGTAGATGCTTGATCTATATGTAAAATATGAATAATAATACCTATCTACAATGGATACTGAGTGCACAGTTCATGGCATATAGGCACTGAATAAATAAATTTGCTATCCATTTTATCAAGGTGGGCAAAAAATATTATGACAAACTTTTTTGTGTGTGAAAATGCAAGAATTTACTAAGATTCAAACTAAAAATCTACACATTTCTGCAGACTGGTATGACAATTCATCAAATAATGATTTCTAACTATTCTTACATAGTGTTAGGCAGTCACCAATTACAACAGAGTTCTCAGAGTCTCTTAAGGACAGTTACACACTTCACATTTCCAGTGGCAAATTGTATTTGACATTTAATTTAAAACCCAAGACACCATAACATGAAATCTTCTAGGTCATTAACGACATAGCATGAAGGTATTCTCCCACCTCCTTGTTGCCTGAGGCTGCCTGTTATTTCCAGGAAGTCTCATTACTGCAACATCATGTGCGTGGGGTAGAGTATTTCTAACACACGTGTATAGCCTGATCACTCGGCAGGCTTGGTTATACACCTCTTATAAACCTGTTTGTCAGCAAAAAACCTAGGACAACATGAACTCTTCAGGCAGTAAGTTATTAATTGAATTTTTCATTGTGCTGGTAGTAGTGATGTCAATGATTATGTTTTATGTTTAAAGAGAATGAAAAGGCACAGACAATTATATTAAAAAAAAAAGAGTGGAGTGATTGATCATATAAATATCCTGCTTTGTTTGTGACTATTTTCTATTATATCATTAGGAGCCAGATTTTTCTTTGAATTCCTTCTCAGCGAATCTATTCTTTATGGTTGTGATCTGGTTGAAATATGACACTTGAACCAGAGAGATGTAAGTTCAATACCTGAAGTATTACTAACTGTAAATCCTTCAGGATTTTACTGCACCCCTTTAAGACTATTTCTTTTCTTATGTAAGGATACATATAATTCTGTGAATGCTTTTGAAAATTCTGTACTAATAAGAACATCTCAAGTTAAATTTATGAATTGAGAATCATACTTTCCTAAGTAGCACAGGATAGTAGTTAAGAGTTCATACTGTGGGGTGAGAATGCCCAGATTTGAATTTCACCTCTATTCTTTTCTAGTAACTAAACCTTGGACAACTTATTTAAAATCTCTGAGCAAGGCTAGCACTAGCCAGTGTGGCTACTGAGCACTTGAAATGTGGTCAGAACATATTGAGATATTCTATAAGTGTAAATAAACACTGGATTCCAATGACTGTATGAAAAAAGAAATGCAAAACATTGCAGCACATTTATTATATGTTGAAATAATTATATTTTAAACTTCAGATATTGGATGCCACTGTATTTTTTTTTGGTATGTTTTATTTAAATAATTTCATTTGTTTTTTACTTTAAAAATGTGACTACTAGAAAAATTAAAATTACATATATGTCTTGCTTTTGTGACATTTTATATTTCTACTGGGCAGTGCTTCTTTAAGCCTTTTCTTTTCCCATCTGTAAAACTTAATTTATAACAATAATTTTTCTAAAGAGTTTCAATCAGTATTAACAATATCATGCATGAAAAAAAATCACAATGCTTACAACACAGTAGCTATTAGAACACATCTTACAGTTCATCATTTTCTCCTCCATGTGGGAGGGAGAGCAATTCCTCTAAATTATGAGGGAAATTGTGTTTACTGTGTTCTTCTAGTTCATATCCTTAGAATAGAAAGCACAAGGCAGTATTGTTTATCTGCAAAGTTTTTCATCCTACATGCTGTATCTATAAATTCAATATCTTACTGAGTTTGCTTATTTACTAGTCTGTCTTTTTAAATTAAAGAATAGTTGATTTACAACACTATAATTAGTTTCAGGTGAACAGCACAGTATTTGATGTGTTTACAGATTATACTCTATTAAATTTTATTATAAGATACTGGCTATAATTCCCTGTACTATACAATATATCTTGCTGTTTATCTCTTTAGTACATAGCAGTTTCCATCTCTAAATTCCATACCCCTAACCTGCCCCTTCCCTTCCCACCTTCCTCTGATAACCACTACTCTTTTTATTTTTCTATATTTGTAACTGTTTCTGTTTTGTTATATACGTTTGTTTGTATTATTATTGATTTAGACCATTTTAAAAATAATATTGCTTCTATTTTCTTTTAATAGTTTGTTTTTTTGGCCACTAGTTCAGTTCAGTTCAGTTCATTCACTCAGCCGTGTCCGATTCTTTGTGACCCAATGCATCACAGCACGCCAGGCCTCCCTGTCCATCACCAACTCCCGGAGTTCACCCAAACTCATGTGCATCGAGTCAGTGATGCCATCCAGCCATCTCATCTCTGTCATCCCCTTCTCCTCCTGCTCCCAATCCCTCCCAGCATCAGGGTCTTTTCCAATGAGTCAACTCTTCACATGAGGTGGCCAAAATATTGGAGTTTCAGCCTCAGCATCAGTCCTTCCATTGTATACCCAGGACTGGTCTCCTTTAGGATGGACTGATTGGATCTCCTTGCAGTCCAAGGGACTCGTAAGTCTTCTCCAGCACCATAGTTCAAAAGCAACAGTTCTTCGGTGCTCAGCTTTCTTCACAGTCCACCAACTATGGATCAAACCCATACTCCCTGCATTGGAGGTGAAGTCATAACAATTGGACTGCCAGGGAAGTCCCTGTATTATATTTGAGTCCACATATAAATTATATACATGTCTTTACTTGTATAACATCTTACTAAGCATGCTATTCTCTAAATCCATCCATGATGCTGCAGATGACAGAATCTCATTTTTTTTATGGCTTATAGTCCATATCATGTCTTCTGTATTCATTTGTCTGTTGATGGACACTTGGGTTGCTTTCATATCTTGGCCACCATAAATAGTGATTCTACCAAGCTATTCCAAAAAATTGAAGAGTATGGAACTCTCCAAAATTTATTCTATAAGGCTGTCATCACCCTAATACCAAAATCAGAGAAAGACACTCCAAAGGGGAAAAAAAAAAAAAAGGCCAATATCTTTGATGAATATACATGCAAAAATTCTCAACAAATATTGGCAAACTGAATCTAACAATGTATAAAAAGGATTACACATCATCATCAACTTGGATTTATTCCAGGGACACAGGATGGTTCAGCATATGTGAATCAATCAATGTGATGCAACACATTAACAAAAGGAAGGAATAAAAATCACATGATCATCTCATATACAGGAATAGCATTTGACAAAATTCAACATCACTCACGATGAAAACTATTGTCAAATGGGTATAGAGGGAAAATGCTGCTGTTTAGTCATTAATTTGTGTTCAACTCTTTTGCAACCCATTGGACTGTAGCCAGCCAAGCTCCTCTGTCCATGGGATTTTCCAGGCAAGGATACTGGAGTGGGTTGGCATTTCCTTTTCTAGGAGATCTTCCCAACACAGGGATTGATTGCCACTCTTACTGCTTCTATTTAACATGGTATTGAAAGTCCTAGCTACAGCAATCATACAAGAAAAAGAAATAAAGGCATCCAAATTGGAGCAGATGAGATAAAACTATCACTACTTTCAAATGATGTGATACTCATACAATGTTTTTATTTTTAAGATTCATAGGAGGTGAAAATATGACATGAATTTTATTTTATTTTTTTTATAATTTTTTAAATTTAATTTTAAAATCTTTAATTCTTACATGTGTTCCCAAACATGAACCCCCCTCCCACCTCCCTCCCCATAACATCTCTGTGGGTCATCCCCATGCACCAGCCCCAAGCATGCTGTATCCTGCGTCAGACATAGACTGGCGATTCAATTCTTACATGATAGTATACATGATAGAATGCCATTCTCCCAAATCATCCCACCCTCTCCCTCTCCCTCTGAGTCCAAAAGTCCGTTATACACAGCTGTGTCTTTTTTCCTGTCTTGCATACAGGGTTGTCATTGCTATCTTTCTAAATTCCATATATATGTGTTAGTATACTGTATTGGTGTTTTTCTTTCTGGCTTACTTCACTCTGTATAATCGGCTCCAGTTTCACCCATCTCATCAGAACTGATTCAAATGTATTCTTTTTAACGGCTGAGTAATACTCCATTGTGTACATGTACCACAGCTTTCTTATCCATTCATCTGCTGATGGACATCTAGGTTGTTTCCATGTCCTGGCTATTCTAAACAGGGCTGCGATGAACATTGGGGTACATGTGTCTCTTTCAATTCTGGTTTCCTCGGTGTGTATGCCCAGAAGTGGGATTGCTGGGTCATAAGGTAGTTCTATTTGCAATTTTTTAAGGAATCTCCACACTGTTCTCCATAGTGGCTGTACTAGTTTGCATTCCCACCAACAGTGTAGGAGGGTTCCCTTTTCTCCACACCCTCTCCAGCATTTATTGCTTGCAGATTTCTGGATCGCAGCCATTCTGACTGGTGTGAAGTGGTACCTCATTGTGGTTTTGATTTGCATTTCTCTGATAATGAGTGATGTTGAGCATCTTTTCATGTGTTTGTTAGCCATCTGTATGTCTTCTTTGGAGAAATGTCTATTTAGTTCTTTGGCCCATTTTTTGATTGGGTGGTTTATTTTTCTGGAATTGAGCTGCATAAGTTGCTTGTATATTTTTGAGATTAGTTGTTTGTCAGTTGCTTCATTTGCTATTATTTTCTCCCATTCAGAAGGCTGTCTTTTCACCTTGCTTATAGTTTCCTTTGTTGTGCAGAAGCTTTTAATTTTAATTAGATCCCATTTGTTTATTTTCGCTTTTATTTCCAGAATTCTGGGAGGTAGATCATAGAGGATCCTGCTGTGATTTATGTCTGAGAGTGTTTTGCCTATGTTCTCCTCTAGGAGTTTTATAGTTTCTGGTCTTACATTTAGATCTTTAATCCATTTTGAGTTTATTTTTGTGTGCGGTGTTAGAAAGTGATCACTGATGAAAGAAATCAAAGAGGACACTAATAGATGGAGAAATATACCATGTTCATGGATCGGAAGAATCAATATAGTGAAAATGAGTATACTACCCAAAGCAATTTACAAATTCAATGCAATCCCTATCAAGCTACCAGCCATATTTTTCACAGAACTAGAACAGATAATTTCAAGATTTGTATGGAAATACAAAAAACCTCGAATTGCCAAAGCAATCTTGAGAAAGAAGAATGGAACTGGAGGGATCAACTTGCCTGACTTCAGGCTTTACTACAAAGCCACAGTCATCAAAACAGTATGGTACTGGCACAAAGACAGACATATAGATCAATGGAACAACATAGAAAGCCCAGAGATAAATCCACACACATATGGACACCTTATCTTTGACAAAGGAGGCAAGAATATACAATGGAGTAAAGACAATCTCTTTAACAAGTGGTGCTGGGAAAACTGGTCAACCACTTGTAAAAGAATGAAACTAGATCACTTTCTGACATGAATTTTAATATCTTCAGTACAGGGCTTTGCCTTTTTGGTTGTCTGAAATAACTAATATTTGCATATTTGTTACAGATTTTAGAATTCCTATATATCTGCTGAAAGAAACACTGGTATTTAAAACTAAACATACTGGTTACCAATTACAGTATAAAGAGTTGATTTAAAGACTGATAGTCTACTTTATCTATTCAAATAATACCCCCTAAATATAAATAACTTGATAAATGCAATCATTACCTGATAATGCCACTTTAGAATAATTAGCTTCTGACGTTAAAAGAAAGGCTTTACAGAGTCATCCCAGTAAATTTGTACCTATAAAATTATTCATGTAGATTCTATCAATCTCTCTCCCTGTCTCTCTTACACACACAAACATGCATACTCATGTATGTGTGTGAATATGCTGTTGTAAGTCTGTGTATATACACAAACACATACACACACTCACTCTCTGTTGACCTGTATATTCCATTTAATCTATAACTTACCTTAGAATGTGGCTGATAATACTATTTTTTAAAGATTCAGTAATTGACAAACTATGATCTGATAAACTGGCCTAATTAAGTTTCATCTAATTGATACTTTTTTTTTTCTCTTTTACACTCTAAAGAAAAAAAAAGGAGGAATTAAGTAGCTGCACAATTTTAGTGAGTTAAAAACAATCCTAATGCTTGCTATTCTCAGTGTGTTTGGGCCTATCATATCTGGAAGAATTTATATTCTGAAGGAAAATGAATATAATCTAGAGAGATTAAATCTAATCCAGGGGACAGAGAAAGAAAGAGAAATAATACATTTTTATAAAGATGTTATAATAATTCTGGCCATCTGAAAAATATATAATTTGCTGACTATTCAACTTCTATTACAACTGCCTAGTTCAGTTCACAGAGAAGGCAATGGCACCCCACTCCAGTACTCTTGCCTGGAAAATCCCATGGACGGAGAAACCTGGTTGGCGGCAGTCCATGGGGTCGCACAGAGTCTGAAACGACTGAAGCGACTTAGCAGCAGCAGCAGCAGTTCAGTTCAACCTCACTTCTCTCTAGATCAGTTGCTCTTAATCTAGCTATAAATTTGAATCCTCTGGGAAACTTCCAAAACATTCTCATCAAGAGATCAATTTATTCAAATCTCTGAAAAAGGAGGTTTCCAGGTTACTCTCACAGGATTTGCAGTGGTTTCTGGCAACAATATTTTGAGTGCCTCATTTTTTTCTTCTATAACACCCACATTACTTTGCCAACAAAGGTCCACCTAGGCAAGGCTATGGTTTTTCCAGTGGTCATGTATGAATTTGAGAGTTCAACTATAAAGAAACCTGAGCACTGAAGAATTGATGCTTTTGAACTGTGGCATTGGAGAAGACTGAGAGTCCTTTGGACTGCAAGGAGATCCAACCAGTCCATCCTAAAGGAAATCAGTCCTGAATGTTCATTGGAAGGACTGATGTTGAAACTGAAACTCCAGTACTTTGGCTACCTGATGCAAAGAGCTGACTCATTGGAAAAGACCCTTATGCTGGGAAAGATTGAAGGCAGGAGAAGGGGATGACAGAGGATGAGATGGTTGGATGGCATCACTGACTCGATGGACATGAGTTGAGTAAACTCCGGGAGTTGGTGATGGACAGGGAGGCCTGGCCTGCAGTAGTCCATGGGGTTGCAAAGAGTCGGACACGACTGAGCAACTGAACTGAACTGAACTGATAGCACCCCCAGAGGAAGGAATAGAATTAACATGTAACTCCATATTAGCAGCTCACATCAAAAAAAAATAAGGCTGAACTTGAGTTTTCCTACCCCATCTTCTTTTCTCTCACCTTCCACATCCAACATATTCACCAATTCTACAAAGTTTCCCTTAGTTTAGTCCCTTTAGTCCCATTAGTTCCATTGCTACCTAATGGCTTATTCTATTCAAAAGAGGCTACTGTCCTCTTTTGCCTGAGCTGCCACAAGTTCCTACAATCTAGTCTTCCAACATCGCCACTTGTCTTCCTCCAGTTTGTTGTTCACAACATGGAGTAATATCTTCAAATATATTCACATCACAAAATTCATAAAATCCCTTTATAGGTTTTGGTAGACCACACTCTACAACGTAGGTACCAATGGAGACCATGTTCACCATCATGGCCCATGACATTCTACACGGTATGGCATCTCCCTACTTCCCAAACCTCAACACACTTCCTTTTATACACTCCACTCTGGTGATCTAGACTTTTTCTCAGTTTTCTTTAACACAACTGGTTTCCTTTCAGTATACTACATTTTGCATGCGTTTTTTAAATCTGAAATGCTTATATTTCTACTTTTCCATACCTTGTAGTTGACTTATCACTATTCAGGAAAGCTCTCATAGACAACTCCAATATGGGGAATATTACTTTTCATATACCTATAGAACTTTAATCTTCTGTAGAATGGTAACCCCAAACAGGCACTATACATTTATTACTGTGATATTCCAATTATGTAACAATTTGGACAGTAATATAAAATAATATGTGATTAACATAAATAAAACATCAAATACATTCATTCTCTAAGAACACTCGTATACATATATGTGCATATGTGTGATTTTATTGGTAAACTGCCATTTACAAAGTGTCATGTGTAGTATAAATCGTTCATAAAATTATTCTAATAATGTCCATATTATTTGCTGATTTTTTAGAAAACATGTCTTGTGATTTTTTGTTTAAACTAGCTATTATGAGCTAAATTAAATTCCTTTCTAAGCCATGACTTGAACATAGGGAATCATATAAAGTTTTTTGAATAACAATTCCATTAAAATGATAGTCATTAGTGACAATATCAATAAGCAGAAAATTTATTTCTCTTTATATCAATAATACTTTGCATGATACTAAATCCTTTCAGTTCCTGCTGAATTAGCAGCAATTACATTTAATTTGTTTTTAGCCCTTATAGTACCATACAACATATATTTAAAAATATATCCAATATTACTATCACTGACTAGGTTATAAACTCTATTTATTGGAACATCTTATTTACTTAAGTTCAACTTAATCCTTAAGGTTAAATATGTAAGGTAGAACAGTGTAGCAGTAAGCTCCAAGTTTTATTTACAAATTTATTTTGTTGTTGGCCAAGAGGGCAAGCACTTGATGGGTTTTAATAAACCCACTGCACTGAAAGGTAGAAACTAACAGAGATGGTGTAAAGAGGGACTTCTTATCAACCCCAGTTTCAATCTCCTCTCAGTCAAACCCTAGGGAACCCTCTCAGTGTCCACAGGGCTGGAAGTGCCTCCTTCCTCAGCTGCTCCCATGAATCTAGACGGCCTGCTCTCTTGGTCTCTCTGGAGTCCTCAAAACCTAATATTCTAATGAAGCTATAGCTTCCCTTCAGTGAAGGGAGTGTGAGCTTGCTGGCTAGCAATGGCTGCCTGCACATGTTGGGGCTATATGAACTCTGTCTTTTGGCTACTGGTGTTCTAGCACCCTCACCGCAAAAGCTTCTTAACCAAACTAAGGGTGCGAGATAAAATTTGAGCCAGCAATACTTTGATGCACAGTGATACTTTAGCTTCTATTTTTATAAAGTTTTCACTGAGAGGGGACAATGTTAAAACCACAAAGAAACAAAAGAATTCCTTCAGTCCGGTGGTTGTCTATGCTGACTACCATGAACATCCAGCAAAATACCAATTCCTAGGTCCCACACTTGGGCAATTACCCCAATAACCCATGCATTGGCTTTGGTGTAAGTATATGAGTGGAGCAGCGCTGGCTTTAGGTTGACAGGCACCATCCTGCTTTTGGGTGGCCCACTGCCTCTCCTTGGAACACATCAGGAGACCAGGTAGTGGGATGTCTGTTTTCCTTTGCATGTACACCCGTGGTGGAGTCATGTCAATGCATGGCAAAACCAATACAGTATTGTAAAGTAAAATAAAGTAAAAATAAAAATTAAAAAAAAAAAAAAAAAAAACAGCCAAGAAAGTAGAGTTGGCTGGGGAGGGGGGGACAGCTGTTTGGCATTTGCACTGACCAATCTAAACAGATGTGGAAGCTGGGTGCTGGAGACCTGATTCTGTGCCTGGTGTTAGTGCTGTATCTGCTGGGTTGTGAAGGGGGAAAGAAGAGGTAGTACCCCTGGGACAGTAGCTAGTTACCCACTTTACCAGCAGGTATGTAATAATCAACTAGTTTATAGGGATTGGTGTGTAACACAGTGAACTATCAGACCTGTATAATTAACTATTCCTTATATTCTATCCTCCTACTAGGGTGTGCGTTCTAGGAGGTTCAGAGCCATAGTAGTCTGGTTCCTTTCTTATTTTGTAACTTTTATCTTCCCTAGTTTAAAGCTGTACCATGCAGCAGGTCTTCAATAAATATTTGTTATTACATGAATCAACAAGAGAAAAGCATGATTATTCCTGTAAAATGTGACTTTTCCTTCATGGTTTCAAGTCAATGTGACAAAATCATTTTACCTTGGAAAATTAGACTCTCCATAGTCTACAGTTTTCATTACAGACTGATTTCAAAAGGATGATTAGAAGTGATGAAAAATGTCTCTAGTATTTATGTCCTTTTAAGAGAGGGGAGTAAAACTACAAAAGGGCAGGTCAAGGAGTTGGTGGACCTGAAGCTTCTGTAATTGCATGATCTTCTTTAGAAAAAGAATATACAATTATGACTACATAATTAGGTATAAAGTAAATGTTTATATGGTCAGATAAAAATACCACAATGCATTGCAAACAATAAAGACTGACAAATATCAAATATACAAAATCCAGAAAAATAACATAATGACTTTATTAAATGTCTATACTCCCCTAATAATTTTACAATTTAAATATTTTATTTTTGCTTTTATGGAAAACTGAAATTATATAATTTTGGATTTTTTGCTTACTGTTTCTACATATATCATTTTGTACTACTATTTCACTTTTTTCTTTTCATTTTCCTTTCTATTTCTATACACCATGGTAATTACATTTTCCACATTGTCCATTCTACTGTGTCTTTTTTTTTTTTTTTTTTCACGGTTTTGACTTTTTCTTCTATACTAACTGCTGAAACTCCAATACTTTGTCCACCTTATGCGAAGAGTTGACTCATTGGAAAAGATCCTGATGCTGGGGGGGATTGGGGGCAGGAGGAGGAGGGGGCAACAAAGGATGAGATGGCTGGATGGCATCACTGACTTGATGCACATGAGTTTGGGTAAGCTCCGGGAGTTGGTGATGGACAGGGAAGCCTGGTGTGCTGGAATTCATGGGGTCGCAAAGAGTTGGACACGACTGAGCCACTGAACTGAACTGAACTGCTACAAATTTATTTTAGTAAAACTGACTATCTTTTCCGTGAGTTCCTTAATTCCAATCTTTTTCGTATGCCTTCAATGAAACAATTATTTAGCTACATTTTCTGTGGTGGTTTAGTCGCTAACTAGTATCTGACTCTTTGTGACCCCATAGACTGTAGCCCACCAGGCTTTTTTCAGTGGGATTCTCCAGGCAAGAATAATGGAGTGAGTTGTCATTTCCTTCTCCAGGGAATATTCCTGACCCAGAGATTGCACCTGGGTCTCCTGCATTACAGGCAGACTCTTTACTGACTGAGCTAGGAGGGGAGCCGTTATCTTTTCTAGGCCATGATAAAATGTTTTGAATTTTCTGTTTCATGGCATTTATTCTAACAAAGGTTTCTTCTACTATTTTTATATTGATTCTTTTTCAACTTTTATAGTGATGCCTTTGTAATTTCTCCTATACTGCTCATCAAAGAATGAGTTGGATTCTTGACTGGTTATTTGTTGGCATTTCCTCTGAGGAGTGCATGTTTTGTTGCCTTTTCTTCAATCCGTTCCTCTGAATCGTGTGGCCACTTTCTGGGGGTCTTTCTTGCACTTTCTTTTTATGCAGGTTCTGCTTGATCCCTGCCTACTTCCATTAGATCCTGCAGATCTTGTTTGATGCAAATTACAGGATATTCCAATTCTGGCTGTGCATAATGCCTTCATGAAAGTTTATTTTTACTAGCGTTTCCTGGACAGTTTTATTGTCACTGTGTTCACTTCCCCTCGATGGGCTTCTGTTGCATTACATTTCACATAGAATTTGTGAGAGTCATAGCTTCTAGGCTAGTCTGTAAATGATATATGCCTTTGGATTTCAATGAATATGTTTTTTTTCTTTTCCTATTTTCCATGATGCTTTTGTATGCATGACATGTGGAAAAAGAGGGAAATTATTATGTCTCTCCTGCCATGTTCAGACTGGAAGTCTTGAAATTAAGTTTTACTCTACATTTTTTTTGTATTGCTAAATTTGTTGCATCTTATAAAAATTCACTTTTATAATTTTAAAGAAACTATTTTAACATATTATGCCATTTATTTTAAGACAGCACATGAATAAAGGAATTGACAGGCTGTTTAACTTCATATCCCTTGTGCACATATTCTGGTAATTTCTTAAAATGAACACAATGCCAAAAGCCACTCAGGAAACCCAAAGGGTTAGTGGCATCAGGTATGCTGAATAAATGCTCAATAGATTATAATCCTTGGGGGAAATCTCAGGGAAAAGCAGTCATAAACTAAAGCACAATCAATAGATAAACCAGCAAGCATAGAGGCATTTAGCCCAAAAGCAAACAATTAGTTATTTCAGACATACTAGCCTTCTCAGGGGAAACAGGTGGCTTTACTCTTAGTTAAAAGGGCAATGGATCTCAGGAGACATTTGGGATGTTGAGAGGCTTACAATGAGCACACAGGTGATTGAGTATTGTGTTCTCAGTGTGCATGCTTAATTACAAATGCACAACCTGTTTGTTTAATCATACCCAATTATGGAAATGGTGTAAGTGTTTCTCTCTGTGACCGAAACGTCAGAACAGTTTTGTGATCTTAGCAATTGCAGCAGCAGTTTCTTTCTCTGTGTGTTGGTCTTAACTTCACAACTGTGGATTCATATGACATCAAGTTCACTTGGATCAGGAATAATGCTTGCATCCAAGCTAAATATGCTGGTATCCATTGTGAAGAAACAGTAAACACAGATTTACACATAAAATGGCATGCCTTGTATACAGTTAGGTGCTAAATAAGCATTCATTGATTTGCCTTAACAAAGTAGTATTATATCTCAGAGAATCAGTCACTGTGACTTGAGATAATTTGCTGAAGTTTCTCACTTGTTTATAAGCTTTAATCCAGGTAGATATAAACACAAACTATTCATGCACTGCCATCTCTGAAGCCTCTAGGGATCCAAAACCTTTTGCATTCCTTTTGAGCTATTCTTGCAGAAACCATTTCATCTCTTTGTAAAGTCAGTTCCGGGCTTCTTTGCTTTCAAACGTCAGTAAAAACCATGATTTTTGAAATGAAGTCATCTAATGAATTGAATAAGGTATTTTGGGCAGTTCTAAGTATCAAAGGAGACCACACAGTGGCTGGCAGGGTTTGGTCCCCAAGGTTTGATATATGTCAGTGGGAAGAGCTCTGTTTTGAAGCATTTGAAGACAACCACATTATCTATTTCTTTTCTTCTTTTTCCACATTTCCTTTTTTCTATCTATTTTTGTTTATTATTATTAAATCAAGTTATTATCACAGCATAATCAGAAACCCTACTGAATATCAACAGACCAACAAACTCTAACATAGCCTTATAGTTACAGGCTTAATCTAAAAAAGTAACTTTTTTTTTTCACTTTCAAAGCCAGTGAGATGAATTGTCTTCACCTCAAAGGATAAATGTTACTTATACAAAAATTAAAAATAAAAGGCTTTTAACAGTAGTCTTGCTTTACCATAATTAAAGGAGGTTCATTTCTTTTTCTTATTCCAGTGATTTATGTGTATGTGTGTGCCCTTTAAAGCAATCAGATTAGTAATCACCCTTTTTCTATTCTACTAAAAGGATATATTATTTTTTGGGGAAAAAAAAAAAAACAAAACAGGAGTATCATTCTTTCTCTTCATTATACAATTTTGAACTCCTCATATGCTAAGTATCATGAGACTATAAACAGCAGAAACATGTAACAAAGGTGAAGACATAGCAAATGTGAAGCACATGGCTTATTCTTCTTCCTAGTGACAGAAACTCTTTCTAAGCTAATTAATAGGGAAATATACTTGAACAAATTTTGTTCTAAAGTAACTGTTGCTGCTGCTGCTGCTGTTACTAAGTCACTTCAGTTGTTTCAAACTCTGTGCGACCCCATAGACGGCAGCCCACCAGGCTCCGCCATCCCTGGGATTCTCCAGGCAAGAACACTGGAGAGGGTTGCCATTTCCTTCTCCAATGCATGAAAGTGAAAAGTGATAGTGAAGTTTCTCAGTTGTGCCCAACTTTTCACAACCCCATGGACTGCAGCCTACCAGGCTCCTCTGTCCATGGGATTTTCCAGGCAAGGTACTGGAGTGGGGGTGACATCACCTTCTCCAAAAGTAACTGTTAGGTCCCAGGAAAGAAAAGGAAAATGCAAGAAGAAAATTGATTACTGTCTATTGCTGGAGCTCTTCCTGCATGATGCAGAAAAGACCATTACTACTCATAACCATGTTCAGCAATGATATTAAGAGCAAAAAGGAGACTATAGTAATGGTGCGAGATATTAAGCCAAGTTAAAGCAAACTTTATCTGTGAAAGGTGATCTTTTTTGTTGCTGTTTTCTCTAAAGAAAAGAGTGACTCACTTTTCTTTCATTTGAAATGTTTACATATTACATGGAATTAGTATTACATTCATTTTCTTTGAAAAAATAAATAACGTTTAAATAAAATAACTTGAAATTTGTGTACAACAGGGGGTTTATAAAGTGTGTTCACATAAAGTATTCTGTATCAAACTTTAAAAGAATTTTGTGAGCATGTGTGAGATTATTTATAGAGTTATTCTCATAAAAGTTAGAGTCACACGTTACCAGGTTAATGGAAGCTGAGTGGGTAGTGAAGAAATGAAGTAATCCACCCTTAACCACATCTTTTCCATGACTTCATTCATACTGTCATATCTAATATAAGTAATGTGGTTGTCAGAGGAGGAGGAGGAGAGGGGAAGGGGAGAGAGGGGTTGGGGAGAAGGATTCAGCATTCCACAGTGGGATGCTTACTGAACTTAGATTTGAAAACTCAAGTTCTATTTCTGGATCTTTTGAATTTTAATAATATAATCTTGAGTTGTGATGAGACTTAAAATATATAATGAATTTGAAAGAACTATATAACCTATATGCAACTATGCAATTGAAAGTTACTATTCTGATCATGTCATCAGTCATTTACCTCCTTAACGCATCCTGCCTTAATTGATAATTATTTGATGATGATTTCAAGGAGTACAAGCAAGGTGTACAAGCAAGGTCTCCAGCTGGCAGTTTTGAACTACTCAAGCTTATGTCCACATCTCTGTGTCATTGCTCATACACTATTTTGGCCAAGGTGAATATTTTTGTTCTCTCTGGATTTTAAAATATGTGCTGAAGAAGAGGGAAGAGGCAGAAGGGTGTATGCCTCTGCCTTCTGCCATATCCCATTCCCAATATCATATTTTTATCAGTGAGATTTCTCACTGTTTTTTTTTTTTAATGAATTGATAGGAATTGCTGCTGCAAAACTATTGTTTCCTCAGCATCAGATACTTTGAATGACTCAGAAGGAGCTGAGAAACTTTAAATCCTGCTTTAATATTCTTCTGATGCTTGGGGGAAAGCAAGAGGTAGACTCAAAGACTAGTTGGCTATAAATATAAAAAGTTTAACCAACATCTTCCCCCACATAATTTTCCTCAATCATTCTAGCAAGGAGTACCCTATCTCTTTTGTGAAAACATTTTAATTGCACAAAGAGCCTGTGAGTTCAACTTAAGCATCATTGACAGAAGTTGAAGGGCAAAAAAGAGAATGAAGATGATACATAGCAGTTTATTAGAATCTGCTTCATAGAAGAGATCAAATACATTTAGTTTTATTAGTTTATTCTGCTGTATTGATATATTCTAAGTTACTGGAAATATCACAGCTCTTACTTCACATTTACATTATTTTAATACCTGTACATAAATCCAAATGTAAATATTCTGCAAGAGAATCTAACATAAACATTTTAATTTTCAGTTCACCAAATATTTCTCTGGTTGTGTTGAATTCTCATATGCTGTAAAAGCCAGGACAAGCATAAAATAAACAGTATATGGACACATTTAAATATTCTGGATCAGTGAACTAGCATAAAAGGTTGCTGCAGAAATGGCAGATAAGTAATCTAAAACAGCCAAGGAAGCATGAATGTGGAAAGAAAAATAAAGTAAATTATTTATTGACTACCTACTTAGAGTCTAGAATTCTACTGGGTCTTTGAGGGTAAAATATGTTAAATTCATGGTCTCTGACAGAGAAACTTACAGTCTGGTTAGGGTTAGAATTAGGGTACATCAACTCTATTGACAGGAGAAAGTGCCCCTTTTTTTTTCATGTAAATCATAGGACTGTGTTCCTATACTAGTTTGAATAACCACTGAATGGGACATCTTTATTTTTATTTGGTTAAACAAGCAGAAGTCTATCTATTCATAAGTGAAGTTAAAACTAAATCTTAGCATTATCAATCAATAACTGTCTTTAATAGACATAAAAAGTAGAAGCATTATTGTGCACATATATTGTAAAACAAAAACATAATAGAAAAGGAAAACAATGCATTCAGATCATCTTTGAAAAAGTTTTTGTTTTTATTTTAAAAAAATCAATAATAAATTATAAAAATACACCAGACCATTAAAAAATAATGCAAAACCCTGCTATTCAGAGATCTGTAGCATTTTAGTGAGCTATCATTTATACATTCATTCAACAAACATCTACTGTTGCCATGTGGCAGATACCTTATAAACAAAAATGCACATATACATCCTTACTTTCATAGACCTTAAAGTAGTGTAGTAAAGAGATACTAACCCAATCATCAAATTAAGAAAAGTAAAACTGGTTCTGTGACAAATTCTTGGGAAAGTAGGATAATACCAAGAATGAGAGTAGTTAGTAAGTAAAGTATCAGGATGTGACCTAGCAGGGTGATCAAGGAAGTATTCTCTAAGGAAATTAACCTGAGCTGAGAACGTAAGGATAAGTAGAAACTCATTAAGTCAAACAGTAATGAAAAAGAATTCCAGATATAGAGAACAATCCCGACAATAAGGAGAGAGGCCAAAAACAAAAAAAAAGCTGCAAGAGGAGTTTGACTTGGCTAAGCCAGACGTCAGATGAAGCTGGAGATAGGGTACAGTTATGGGATCCTACCGAAAGATATCAGATGGGATGGGGGCATGCTTAGATTTGTGTTTTCAAAAGTTCCCTCTAGATGAAGTATGAAGAATAAATCGAAAAGAAGAATGGTAGCATGGATGATTTAAACTAGTTAGTGATAAGTTAGGAGGCTAGTTCAAACTAGTTGAAAAGTGATGGTAACATATTGCAGTGGACATGGGCAAAACAAAAATTTTTAGAGATTTTACTTAGCCATAATTATTAGAATTGAGTGAGAAACTAAATGTACAATGGAGAAAAAGAGAAGGTATTAAGAATGGCTTAATATTTTCTTAATTATAAACAAAATGGAAGGTAATATCATTCACTTTAATTAAGAAAAAAGGAAAAAGATGATAAGCCTATGATATTTTTGGTCAGTACTTAATATATCCATTGTTGCCATATTGGCCTGGCAAAATATTGTAATCGCAATACAAAATATTTACCTTATCATTACTACTTTCTTTTGGAATGAAACACTTCATAATTGTAGTCATTGTAGTTACACACATAATTTAAGGTCAAGGAGTTTTGAAGATATTGTTGATTATTTTTTTCTTGTTGTTTTGGCTCCTAAAGTCTCAGATACTTTAGTGCGGTCAAGGAGTTTTGAAGATATTGTTGATTATTTTTTTCTTGTTGTTTTGGCTCCTAAAGTCTCAGATACTGTAGTGCTTTTATGCTTCTAGATTTACCATTTTTCTGCTGGTAAACATTTTCTATGTTATTTGTTCTTGTGTGTCTGTGCTCAGTCATATCCGACTCTTTGTGGCCTTCTTTGTGGGCTTCCCTGATGGCTCAGATGGGAAATAATCTTCCTGAAATGGAAGAGACCTGAGTTTGATCCCTGGGTTGGGAAGATCCCCTGGAGAAAGGAATGGCGACCCACTCCAGTATTTTTGCCTAGAGAATTCCATGGATAGAGGAGACTGGTAGGCTAAAGTCCATGGGGTCACAAAGAGTTGGACATGGCTGAACGGCTTTCACTTCACACTTCACTTGTGTTCCAGTGGACTGTAGCCCACCAGGTTCCTCTGTCCATGAAATTTTCCAGGCAAGATATACTGGAGTAGGTTGCCATTTCCTACTCCAAGGGAATCTTTCCAACCCAGGGATCAAATCTGAGTCACTTGCATTTCCTGCATTGCCAGGCAGGTTCTTTACCACTAGCACCAGACGACTATCTAGTTGGGCTAAAATACACTGGATTTGCTAGTAGACAATATGTAAGGTGATGGCCTGGCTCTCAATAACGTTCCTTCACTATGAATGGGAGCTTTTGGTCATGTGAATTTCATGAACCTGTTATTGTCATTAATTCAGTTGTACAAGCCTTACTAAGTGTAACCAAACCAGACTTAATCTACTGGAAATTTGAAACCTATAAAATACACATATATGAACACATGTGCACACACACATATATAGAACAATTGAAGTTGAGTCACATTAATCACAAAACTCTAAAAGAAGGTTAATAAATGATAACTGTCAAGATACCCTGAATTGACCCCAAATTAGTTCCCTTCTAGACCATTGCTGACCATGGCCATTCAAACGTTCTTTTGATCTAACTCTTCCTTTCCTCCAACAATATTTTAAAACAAAAATAGAACTGTCTGCTATGTCACAATAACTGTACTATTTATCATAGTTGCACATAAAATATAACATGCCCTCAAAAGCTTCTTGATGAAAGTGAAAGAGGAGAGTGAAAAAGTTGGCTTAAAGCTCAACATTCAGAAAACGAAGATCATGGCATCTGGTCTCATCACTTCATGGGAATTAGATGGAGAAACAGTGTAAACAGTGTCAGACTTTATTTTGGGGGGCTCCAAAGTCACTGCAGATGGTGACTGCAGCCATGAAATTAAAAGACGCTTACTCCTTGGAAGAAAAGTTATGACCAACCTAGACAGCATATTAAAAAACAAAGACGTTACTTTGCCAACAGAGGTCCATCTAGTCAAGGCTATGGTTCTTCCAGTGGTCATGTATGGACGTGAGAGTCGGACTGTGAAGAAAGCTGAGTGCCGAAGAATTGATGCTTTTGAAATGTGGTGTTGCAGAAGACTCTTGAGAGTCCCTTGAACTACAAGGAGATCCAACCAGTCCATTCTAAAGGAGACCAGTCCTGGGTGTTCTTTGGAAGGACTGATGCTGAAGATGAAACTCCAGTACTTTGGCCACCTCATGCGATGAGTTGACTCATTGGAAAAGACTCTGATGCTGGGAGGGATTGGGGGCAGGAGGAGAAGGGGACGACAGGATGAGATGGCTGGATGGCATCACCGACTTGATGGACATGAGTCTGGGTGAACTCCAGGAGGTGGTGATCGACAGGAGCGCCTGGCATGCTGCAATTCATGGGGTCGCAAAAAGTCGGACACGACTGAGTGATTGAACTGAACTGAATCCATGGAAACCATGTAAGCTGAAACTTATACAAAAGTTAGGTGGCCTCAACAGAAATATGTGTGTGGAAATGTCAGTTAACATGTAAGAGCTATTGGAGATCAGGGGTAACAAGTTAGAAAATGCTTCATGAAGAAAGTGATGTAATCACTAGCTTACAGAAGACAATTAGGGTAAAGATTGGGACTCAGTGGTTGGAGAGCTTAAGTCAGAGAGAGACAGGTGAGAAAATATTTAAATGTAAAGCAGAAGAAAATAGACTGGAAACTACAATTATCTTGGGATGGCTGAGAAATCTGAAGTCTGGGAGAGGAATAAAATGAGAGTGCTGTGAAAATAAACTATGAGTGATGAGCAGGTACCAGATTGCAGAAAATCTTGTAGAGCCTGCCAAGAGTTTCAGACTACATCTTATGAAAAAGGGAGACACACTGAAGGGTATTAAGCAAAGGATTCACGTGATTCATTTTACACTGCAGAAAAAGAAAGGCAGTAGACAAAGATCTGTGGCAACTTCTGGGGACTATTACAGTGATGTGGACAGAGGTGATGAAGGTCAAAGGTAATAATAGGGGAGATACAGAAAAGGAAAAATGCTAAGAAAAATTTGATAGAGCTTGGTAATTGATTATATTTGCAGTAAAGAGAAGAGTGTGGGATGCCTCTCATATTTCTGACTTCATACTTAATTTCCCTGTATTTGATTACTTTATCTTTAAAATGATTATCTTTAAAAACTGCCTATAAAATGTTGTAAGGAATAAATTTAGATAGTATTTGCAGATAATCTATCACCATATACAGCATATAGAAAAAATTTCAAATAGATTTAGTTTCCTTCTCTCTTTTCTTCTCCTTTTCAGATACTTTTAAATAGTCACAGAAGTACTCAATGGTGATTACAATTAGTGACAATTTATTTTTCATTATATAAATGGTTAATTATTTCACGTGCTGGGATTAAAACAAATCCCTTAAAAATGTTATCTGAAATAAGTATCTCATAGTAATATTTTGTGCATTCCAAATGAAATGGAAAAAAGATTTTTTAATGTCAAAATTTTTGAACATGGAATTAAATTTTATTAAAATATAAAATCACCTGCTGGAAATTTATTTAAAATAGAAGACTGAGTTAACGCTGGAATGGTTTAAAGTAATTCTATTTTAAAAACAATAAAAATTATGTTGAGGTATGTTCCTTCTATTTCTGCTTTGTTGAATTTTGTCAAAGGCCTTCTCTGCATCTATTGAGTTAATCATATGGCTTTTATTTTTCAATTTGTTAATGTGGTGAGTTACATTGATTTGTGGATATTGAAGAATCCTTGCATCCCTGGGATAAAGCCCACTTGGTCATGGTGTATGGTCTTTTTAATGTGTTGTTGAATTCTGATTGCTAGAATTTTGTTGAGGATTTTTGCATCTATGTTCATCAGTGATATTGGCCTGTAGTTTTCTTTTTTTGTGGCGTCTTTGTCAGGTTTTGGTATTAGGGTGATGGTGGCCTCACAGAATGAGTTTGGAAGTTTACCTTCCTCTGCAATTTTCTGGAAGAGTTTGAGCAGGATAGGTGTTAGCTCTTCTCGAAATTTTGGGTAGAATTCAGCTGTGAAGCCATCTGGACCTGGGCTTTTGTTTGCTGGAAGATTTCTGATTACAGTTTCAATTTCCATGCTTGTGATGGGTCTGTTAAGATTTTCTATTTCTTCCTGGTTCAGTTTTGGAAAGTTGTAGTTTTCTAAGAATTTGTCCATTTCTTCAATGTTGTCCATTTTATTGGCATATAATTGCTGATAGTAGTCTCTTATGATCCTTTGTATTTCTGTGTTGTCTCTTGTGATCTCTCCATTTTCATTTCTAATTTTATTGATTTGATTTTTCTCTTTGTTTCTTGATGAGTCTGGCTAATGGTTTGTCAATTTTATTTATCCTTTCAAAGAACCAGCTTTTGGCTTTATTTTTGCTATGGTCTCTTTTGTTTCTTTTGCATTTATTTCTGCCCTAATTTTTAAGATTTCTTTCCTTCTACTAACTCTGGGGTTCTCCATTTCTTCCTTTTCTCATTGCTTTAGGTGTAGAATTAGGTTATTTATTTGACTTTTTTCTTGTTTCTTGAGGTATGCCTGTATTGCTATGGAACATACCTCAACACAATAAAAGCTATATATGACAAACCCACAGCAAACATTATCCTCAATGGTGAAAAATTGAAAGCATTTCCCCTAAAGTCAGGAACAAGACAAGGGTGCCCACTTTCACTGCTACTATTCAACATAGTTCTGGGAGTTTTGGCCACAGCAATCAGACCAGAAAAAGAAATAAAAGGAATCCAAATTGGAAAAGAAGAAGTAAAACTCTCACTGTTTGCAGATAACATGATCCTCTACATAGAAAACCCTAAAGACTCCACCAGAAAATTACTAGAGCTAAGCAATGAATATAATAAAGTTGCAGGATATAAAATCAACACACAGAAATCCCTTGCATTCCAATACACTAATAATGAGAAAGCAGAAAAAGAAATTAAGGAAACAAGTCCATTCACCATTGCAACGAAAAGAATAAAATACTTAGGAATATATCTACCTAAAGAAACTAAAGACCTATATTTAGAAAACTATAAAACACTGATTAAAGAAATAAAAGAGGACACTAATAGATGGAGAAATATACCATGTTCATGGATCAGAAGAATCAATATAGTGAAAATGAGTATACTACCCAAAGCAATCTACAAATTCAATGCAATCCCTATCAAGCTACCAGCGATATTTTTCACAGAAATAGAACAAATAATTTCAAGATTTGTATGGAAATACAAAAAACCTCAAATAGCCAAAGCAATCTTGAGAAAGAAGAATGGAACTGGAGGAATCAACTTGCCTGACTTCAGGCTTTACTAAAAAGCCACAGTCATCAAGATAGTATGGTACTGGCACAAAGACAGAAATATAGATCAATGGAACAAAACAGAAAGCCCAGAGATAAATCCACACACATATGGACACCTTATCTTTGACAAAGGAGGCAAGAATATGCAATGGAGTAAAGACAATCTCTTTAACAAGTGGTGCTGGGAAAACTGGTCAACCACTTGTAGAAGAATGAAACTAGATCACTTTCTAACACTGCACACAAAAATAAACTCAAAATGGATTAAAGATCTAAATGTAAGACCAGAAACTATAAAACTCCTAGAGGAGAACATAGGCAAAACACTCTCCGACATAAATCACAGCAGGATCCTCTATGATCCACCCCCCAGAATTCTGGAAATAAAAGCAAAAATAAACAAATTTGATCTAATTAAAATTAACAGCTTCTGCACAACAAAGGAAACTATAAGTAAGGTGAAAAGACAGCCTTCTGAATGGGATAAAATAATAGCAAATGAAGCAACTGACAAAGAACAAATCTCAAAAATATACAAGCAACTCCTGCAGTTCGATTCCAGAAAAATAAATGACCCAATCAAAAAATGGGCCAAAGAACTAAATAGACATTTCTCCAAAGAAGACATACGGATGGCTAACAAACACATGAAAAGATGCTCAACATCACTCATTATTAGAGAAATGCAAATCAAAACTACAATGAGGTACCACTTCACACCAGTCAGAATGTCTGTGATCCAAAAGTCTGCAAGCAATAAATGCTGGAGAGGGTGTGGAGAAAAGGGAACCCTCCTACACTGTTGGTGGGAATGCAAACTAGTACAGCCACTATGAAGAACAGTGTGGAGGTTCCTTAAAAACCAGGAAATAGAACTGCCTTATGACCCAGCAATCCCACTGCTGGGCATACACACCGAGGAAACCAGAATTGAAAGAGACACATGTACCCCAATGTTCATCGCAGCATTGTTTATAATAGCCAGGACATGGAAACAACCTAGATGTCCATCAGAAGATGAACGGATAAGAAAGCTGTGGTACATATGCACAACAGAATATGTACCATTAAAAAGAATACATTTGAATCAGTTCTGTTGAGATGGATGAAACTGGAGCCGATTAGACAGAGTGAAGTAAGCCAGAAAGAAAAACACCAATACAGTATCAGTTCAGTTCAGTTCAGTCGCTCAATCGTGTCCGACTCTTTGCGACCCCATGAATCGCAGCATGCCAGGCCTCCCTGTCCATCACCATCTCCCAGAGTTCACTCAGACTCATGTCCATCGAGTCCGTGATGCCATCCAGCCATCTCATCCTCGGTCGTCCCCTTCTCCTCCTGCCCCCAATTCCTCCCAGCATCAGAGTCTTTTCCAGTGAGTCAACTCTTTGCATGAGGTGGCCAAAGTACTGGAGTTTCAGCTTTAGCATCATTCCCTCCAAAGAAATCCCAGGATTGATGTCCTTCAGAATGGACTGGTTGGATCTCCTTGCAGTCCAAGGGACTCTCAAGAGTCTTCTCCAACACCACAGTTCAAACGCATCAATTCTTTGGCGCTCAGCCTTCTTCACAGTCCAACTCTCACCTCCAAACATGACCACAGGAAAAACCATAGCCTTGACTAGATGGACCTTAGTCGGCAAAGTAATGACCCTGCTTTTGAATATGCTATCTAGGTTGCTCATAACTTTTCTTCCAAGGAGTAAGCGTCTTTTAATTTCATGGCTGCAGTCACCATCTACAGTGATTTTGGAGCCCAAAAAATAAAGTCTGACAGTGTTTCCACTGTTTCCCCATCTATTTCCCATGAAGTGATGGGACTGGATGGAATTTAGAAAGATGGCAATGATGACCCTGTATGCAAGACAGCAGAAGAGACACAGATGTGTAGAGCAGACTTTTGGACTCAGAGGGAGAGGGAGAGGGTGGGATGATTTGGGAGAATGGCATTGAAACATGTATACTATCACATAAGAAACAAATCGCCAGTCTATGTCCGAGGCAGGATACAGCATGCTTGGGGCTGGTGCACGGGGATGACCCAGATAGATGTTATGGGGAGGGAGGTGGGGGGGTGGTTCATGTTTGGGAATGTATGTACACCCGTGGTGGATTCATGTCAATGTATGGCAAAACCAATACAGTATTGTAAAGTAAAATAAAGTAAAAATAAAAATTAAAAAAAAACCCTGCTATCAACCACATCAATAGCAGTTAAAGAAACTCACATTTTCAAGTCCTTCTCATTGGTGTCATTAATCTAATGTTAACAATTTAGATGATGGTGTGTGTGTGTGTGTGTGTGTGCCATTCTTATTGGTTCATTAACCATCCCACTTTTCAAAAAGAGACAAAATTGAAAAGACTAGAATGTATTATTTACCTCAGAGACTAGAATATCTGTAAGGAGTTGGCCTTCTCTTACCATAAAAATTGAGTCAAATATTGATTTTAATTATCCAAAGCTAAAAGGAAAATTTTCACTGATACAAAATAGGTTCTGCTAATCTGAAAAAAATTCAGTAGCTTAGAACATCAATAAGATATAGACCATTAGAATCGTAAAAATAAGTTTTCATTATCATGTCTTACTGTTTATAGTATCTCACTTTAACTTAAGAATACAAGTTGGACTTAGGATTTACACCTTGCTAAATCAACCATTTTCTTAACAATACTTTCTTTTTATTCTGTCATTTATATGTAATACTGCATATTACATAGCAACTGCTAAGTTCATACCACAATCAATAAAATGTGAGCCACATTCTACTGTAGAGAAAATTTCCAGAAAATCCTAGCTGACCAGAAAATGTTCAGTTTGTCAAGGAATATAGATATACTCTTGTTTCTCTGTTTTACAAAATATATATATAATACACATACATACATACAACTCTGGTGGCCTTAACTACATGACTCTTCACAATATATTTTTAAAATATATACTTTTTAAAGTAGGTAGCAATTATCTATCATAAATAAGGGAAATGACAATTGATGTAAAAAATTGTTTACTATATAACCAGCTTTTAGGATTCAATATTTTGTATATATCTTTTAATAAAACATCATTAGATTTAGAAAATTCATGCACCTATGGCTAAATAGAAATCCTCAATATGCAAATCAAAATTCTAATAGAGTGACTGCAAGAGGGAAGGATGAAGGGTAAGCTTTCATATTTTTCAAAATGTCTACAACTAGAATTTTATAAATTGCATCAGCTTTCTCTAAGTAAATCTTATGACCTCTTAATGATTTCCTGTTATAAATAGGTATAACATAGGTATATCTAATACTGAAAAACACAGACAACATCGTGGTCATCTGAGTGAGATTTTACCTAATACTACAAAATTAATTTGTTCTCTGAATCTCAGAGTTCAAACAGTTTCAAGAAAGCAAGTGTTTTTCCTCTAGGAATGCAGCTAAAGCTATTTAGGCTGTGAATATCAATTGTAATTTTTCATATATTTCATCAAACATTATCATAAACCACAAAATCTTTACTGCTTTTTATTTTTACTTCAGTTGGGCTCATATTTAGAATGTTATATACTCACTGTTTCTTTTATGAAAAATATATAAAATAATTTGCTCCACAAATATGTTTGAACATAAGAGTTGAATGAAAAACCCTTTTAAGAAAAGCAGAGCTTTTAGATGACCTTTTTATCAGGTACTTGGCTTAAGTATTTTAAAGATAAAGTAATCAAATGCAGGGAAATTAAGTATGAAGTCAGAAATATGAGAGGTATCCCACACTTTTATCTTTACTGCAAATATAATCAATTACCAAGCTCTATCAAATTTTTCTTCTTAGTATTTTTCCTTTTCCTGTATCTCCCTTATTATTGCCTTTGACCTTCATCACCTCTGTCAGCATCACTTCAGTAGTCCCCAAAAATTGCCACAGATCTTTGTCTACTGCCTCTTTCCTGCAGTGTAAAACAAATCACGTGAATCCTTTGCTTAATACCTTTCAGTGTGTCTCCATTTTTCATAAGATGTAGAAATTTTTTGTATAGTTCTTCTGTGTATTCCTGCCACCTCTTCTTTATATCTTCTGCTTCTAGGTCCATACCATTTCTGTCCTTTATGGAGCCCATCATTGCATGAAATATTCCCTTGATATCCCTAGTTTTCTTGAAGAGATCTCTAAGTCTTTCCCATTCTATTGTTTTCGTCTATTTCTTTGCACTGATCACTGAGGAAGGCTTCTTATCTCTCCTTGCTATTCTTTGGAACTCTGCATTCAAATGCATATATCTTTCCTTTTCTCCTTTGCTTTTTGCTTCTCTTCTTTTCACAGCTATTTGTAAAGCCTCCTCAGACAGCCATTTTTGGTGTTTTGCTTTTTTTTTTTTTTTTGCATGTTTTGTGTTGGAGTTTCACAACTATTTTGACCAGTTCTGATTTAAAGTGAATTCAGTACCACTTTTTTATTTCCTTTTCTGGTTTGCTAATTATACAGTATCTTTAACTATTCTCAGTTAACACAAGGCACACTTTGTCATTCCTGTTTTGGATGTGCATAGAGATCAGTATTAAATAAATATTATAGTATTATTTTATTAAATTATCTCTTCAACATTTATTTTCAATGCTTATTTTGCACATTTGTCATGAGCTCTGGTGAAATGACTTCAGTTTCTTTCTTCCTTTTTAAAGTTGAGAGTTATTTTGGTGGGAATTTTTAGGACTTCAAGCCTGGGAGATAGCATCTCAAGTGACCCTGATACAACTTTTCTGAGGAGGTAGGGGCAAGAGTCTGGCTATACAGAATTTTTCAACAAGGGATGGGTAGTCAAAACATCAGAGGATTATTATTAATTCAGGAAAACCAGATAGCTTTAGTTAAGGAATTCAGTGCTTTTCTATGTATATGCTCAGGTGTGCCCAATTCTTTCCCCCCTATAGACTGTAGCCTGCCAGGATCCTCTTGTTTGTGGGATTTTCCCAGCTAGAATACTGGAGTAAATTTCCATTTCATTCTCCAAGGGATCTTTCCAACTGAGGGATCAAACCCAAGTCTCTTGCATTTCCTGCATTGCAGGTAGATTACTTCTGAGCCACCAGGGAAACCCCATTTTCTATGTGTGGGAACAGGCAAGAGTCCGGGCTTACTGTAATTATTCTTTCATATGAATCTCAGCTATCTGGGGCCAACATCTTACAATTTGATTTTTCACATCCTTAGTTCCTTGCTCACCATAAGGAGTGGCAGCATCCTGAGAGCCACTGTATCAAAGGCATTGTTCTTCCTAGGCACCCTCCTGGCTCAGAAATTCACATTTGGAGGGCCAGAACTGCTGATGACTGTGACATCCTTTGTTTCGAAAATTGTTTATACTTGTGTCTCTGCTACACTATGACTATCAATTTTACTAGCTACATTACTTATATCTATAAGATTATCTCTTACAGTATGTGACCAACCCTTCAACAAATGTAATAATGACTACTGCTGTTGCTGCTAAGTCACTTCCGTCATGTCCGACTCTGTGCGACCCCATAGATGACAGCCCACAAGGCTCCCCCGTCCTTGGGATTCTCCAGGCAAGAACATGGAGTGGGTTGTCATTTCCTTCTCCAATGCATGAAAGTGAAAAGTGAAAGTGAAGTTGCTCAGTCGTGTCTGACTCAGCAACCTCATGGACTGCAGCCTACCAGGCTCCTCCATCCATGGGATTTTCCAGGCAAGAGTATTGGAGTGGGGTGCTATTAATAATGACTAGGTGACCTGAAATAATTGATCAAAAATATAGTTCTGTATGCCATCAATAATTTTAATAGTGTGATTCTAGGTATGAGAAGAAGTAATGAGGGAAATATCTCCTGGATACTAACAGGTTAGGAGACAGAGGATCCAGAGAGTCTTTAATCTATCAATGGGCCGAGTCCAGAAATTAACACCTGGGGTGACCTACCAACAAGTACACAAAATGACTTCACTTTCTTAGTAAATTCTGAAAAAGAATAAAGGAACAAACAACAAAACACTATAATGGTAACAATCCTACTTCCTCAGTGAGAATCGTAGGGAATGTAGGGTTGAGCTCATAGAACATTCTTATTCTTGTGACCTCAAACTTCAAAAATATACATGAATATTCACTTTTCATAAGGATAATTCTATCTGATGATTTACATTCAACCTACTGCTTTTGGTTCTGAAATACTTTGTACCCCACAGACATATAACTGTACACATTTTCCTAATTATGTTTCTGTGGGGTCACAGCCATTTTTATTTTTATACTTCATGTATTTATATTTAAAACTCCACTCTATGTGTTGTTGAACCTAAGATATGGGTTGATATAAAAATCTAGATTTAAACAGTTATGTTTTTATATTTTAATTAAATACCAGTTATTATATTTAAAAATACTATTCAAGTAGCTGGGCAAGAGGAAAAGATAGAACTTAATTTATATGGTAGGAATGAACCTGGGCATTTTGTGTGTATTAGTTACATTAATTATTCAAAAAGGTTGTGAGACAAATATTATTTTCATTTTACAACAGAGGAAACAGAAGCTCAATAAGATCAATAAATTCTCCAGTGACACATGGAGGCAGTCACATAGCCAGGACTCATACTATCCTGCTTTGGATTCAACATCTACACTTTTTCTGAAAGATGGCATTTTCCATATTAGCTCTAAAACATAAGTCTGTCCTAACACTGAACACATATTTTGGACAGGAATTTGTGTAGAATACAAAAATGTCTATATATTTGACTACATTATATTTGAGTCCATTATATTTGACTACATTAACTCCCATTTCTGTATGCTACTCTGCAGTAAAATGAATAAAAGAAGAAAATCTCAAATTTACCTCATAAATGTGGGTTAAGTGCTATAAGCCATTAATAACTTATATACTCATTCATTTATGTAGTAGTTACTTACCTTTAATTTACTATGCCTAAGAAAATACTATGGTATTTAATGTCTAACCTCTACCCTACTGGAAACTAGAAGGAAATTGGAATTAAAAATTTAAATACAAAACATTTACAATTGATGAAAAACTATGGCAAGTGAAAAATGAGTCATGGTTGTAGTATCAAAATATTTTACTGCCAATATCTTTTTTTTAATCAGAACAGAACAAGGGGGAAAAAAAAACCCAAATCCAAGTGGCTCAGATATAAAAATATTAATATTGTATTGCATTTACTTCTAGAATAGTCTTAAATATATTATTTACACAGTTTATACCAGTGTTTGGTTAACTACATGTCACAACTTACTTGTTGGCAAAGAAATCACTTTAATGAGTCACAACTTAAAATTTTCAAAACACTAAACTAAAGGAAAAAAGGAAAATGCCAATATGCATTGTATTAGCAGGATGACATTGCTTCAAAATATTTTTAATATGCTGTTTATTTATGTGCATATGAGGGTCATATATACAATATATTGGTTAAGGAAGAGATAAAACATATGAATAACATTGATTTAGATTGTATCCTAAGTTGAATGTTATATTCTGTTTTTTTTTTTTCCATATAAATAATGTTTTTTACTTCCTCAGATATTTTTAAATCACACAGTTTCCTATGGCCATGGAATATTTCTTTAGATTGCTCCACCACAGTGTTAACAATTATTCTATGCTTGGGCATTTTGTTCTTGTCACTTTTACTATAATGGATTTTGCTAGATTTTTTAATATATTTTTTCAAATAGATCCCTTGAATTACTATTATGAAGTGAATAGATAGCAACTTTAAAAGGCACAACTATTATTTATTTAAGTATACTTATGTTTATCTTTGCTACATTAAAATTCATATTTTTACAAATTGAATACATTACAAAAACTTAGATGAGAAAATACTTTTAACCTCCCTACACAAACCCTATTACTGGTTTAATCACTTAGGTATCTGCTTAACTTTTCAATGACTATTATAAAACACAAATTATCTAAAACAAATAGCAACACAGAATGCTAAGAATAAATTGAATGTAGTGGTACAGAAAAAAACCAGTCACAAGAGTAGAACACAGAACAGCCTTCATTCCAGAAAGATAAAGGTTTTATGTATAAAAATGTGCATAATATACATATTTTAAAGGGAGACAGTGTAATTACCCCCATATAATGACCATTATAATTGTATTAACATCTAAGAATAACTGTCTTGTGCCACTACATCTAAAGAAGTATTTTTCTTTTTTAAACATAGTCATAAACATATTTATTTTTTGGAAAATAAATTTATTTTTATTTATTTTTGTGGGAACTGATTTTTGGCTCAGATGCTGACAGACTCCTAGACTGCTTTGTTGGTCAAGGAAAAATGAGCATGAGGACAAGCCAGGCCATTCAGATTCATGGATCAAAAAAGTCCAAGATCAACCACCAGTAACAAATGTTAAAACTGTCAAAAATACTCAGCGCAACAAACTGGGATGCATAATGCAGTAGCCTAAGGTGAGGGATTACCTCTTGTTTAGTCAAGCATCTCAAACATGGAAGCAGAAGCCACTGTACCTGATCCATCGTCACTTGGAAAATTTAAAAGAATACACAGTATAAGCACACATAGAATTTCAACTTGGCAATTAGCTTGCCCTTAGCCTGGAGTGTGTCATTCATTTACGGGCCAATAACCAGGCTCCTTGCTGATTAGGTTCAGAAAATTCTAAGCGGGTAAAAGAGGATGATTCTTCTACAACACACTGAGGCCTGTGCTCTCCCTGACTTGGAGAAATACATTATTAAAAAATAAAGCAAAACTGGAAAGTGTACATAATTTAAGGAGGAAGGAAAATAATTGTGTTATCTTCTAGGCTCCAGGCCTTGCCTTTATAAGGAAACAGATAGGCAGCTATGAGGACCACACAATTTTCCAATGGCTGGATTTATCCTGTATAGCAAACTCTCTGCCAGTTTTATAACATCGATGTTCAGGCCTACTGCCTATATGACCAGAGTGAATTACTCAAAAGTCATACTGAAAAAATCCTTAAGTCAAAAACTCTAACAGCTCTCCATATTATACTAGCTTCTAAAATTAGTGAGCATGTTCTTTATCCCTTCTGAAAATAGTAATCAGAGTAGGATTGTGAGAGGTACTGACAACCAATGCCTTTATTTTTCCAAACTAAACAGTTAATTTCTGTAATTAGAGATTAGTATGCCTTGAACATTAGTGTCCTCTTGCTCACAATTCATACATTGAAATGCTAACCCCTGATATGACTGTGTGAGGGACTGGGGCCTTTGGGAGATGATTAGGTCATAAGGTCAGAGTCTTCGTATTGGGATTGATGTCTTTATAAAAGAGAGTCACAGAACTCCCTAGGCCCCTGTACATCATGTGAGGATAAAGGGGAAGTTGGCAATCTGCAGCTCAGAAAAGGATTCTCACCAGAGGGGATTATGCTGGCACTCTGATTTTGGACTTCCAGCCTCCAGAACAGTGAGCAATGAATTTCTGTCATTTATAAGCCACCCAGTCTACAGTACTGTGTTGTTCAGCTGCCTGGTTGTGTCTGACTCTGTGACCCTACATACTGCAGCACGCCAGTCCTCTCTGTCCCTCACCATCTCCCAGAGTTTGCCCAAGTTCACATTCATTGAGTTAGTGATGCCATCCAGCCATCTCATCCTCTGACACCCTCTTCTACTTCTGCCCTTTATCTTTCCTGGCATCAGGGAGTTTTCCAATGAATCGTCTGTGTGCATCAGATGACCAAAATACTGGAGCTTCAGTTTCAGTATCAGTTCTTCCAGTGAATAATCAGGGTTGATCTTCCTTAAGATTGACTAGTTTGATCTCCTTGCTGTCCAAGGGACTTTCAGGAGTCTTCTCCAACACCACAGTTTGAAGGTTTCAATTCTTTGGCATTCTGCCTTCTCTACAGTCCAGCCCTCACAACCTTACATGACCACTGGGAAGACCATCACCTTGACTATACGGACCTTTGTCGGCAGAGTAATGTCTTTGCTTTTCAACACACTGTCTAGGTTTGTCACTGCTTTCCTACCAAGAAGCAGTTGTCCTCTGATTTCATGGCTGCAGACACTGTCTGCAGTGATTTTGGAGCCCAAGAAGAGGAAATCTGTCACTACTTCCACATTCTCCCCTTCTATTTGCCATGCAGTAATGGGGCTGGATATCATGATCTTAGTTTTTTTAACATTTAGTCTTAAGCCAGTTCTTTCACTCCTTCCCCACCCTCATCGATAGGCTCTTTAGTTCCTCTTTGCTTTCTGACATTAGAGTGATATCATCCACATGCCTGAAGTTAATGTTTCTCCCACCTATCTTGATTCCAGCTTGTAGGTCATCCAGCCCAACATTTCTCATGATTAAAACACTTTTGGCAGGTGACACCATGTTGGCTACTCATACAGTAAAGAATCTGATTACAATGCAGGAAACCTGGGTTCAATTCCTGGGTCAGGAAGATACCCTAGAGAAAGGAATGGCAACCCACTCCAGTATTCTTGCCTGGAGAATCCCATGGACAGAGGAGCCTGGTGGGCTACCATCCATTGGTTTGCACAGAGTTGGATACGACTGAGTGACTAACACTTTCCCCTTCATGGATCACTACCTTGTTGTGGAGAAGGGGCTTGTATAACTCAGTGAAGCTATGAGCCATGCTGCACAGGGCCACCCAAGACGGACAGGTCACAGCAGACAGAGTTCTGACAAAACATGATCCACTGGAGGAGGGAATGGCAAACCACCCCAGTATACTTGCCATGAGAACCACATAAAAGGCCAAAAAGATATGACACCAAAAGATGAGTGTCCAATACACTACTAGAGAAGAGCTGAGGAGAATTACCAATATCCCCAGAATGAAGAGGCTGGGCCAAAGTGGATAGAATACTCATTGCTGATGTGCCTGGTAACAAAAGTAAAATCTGATATTGCAAAGAACAGTATTACATGGTGCCTTTTTACAGTAGTCTGAATGAGTTAAGGCAGAGATCCATACTTAGCATTATCATATTTTTTTTAAATACTAAGATCTTAATAGAAACCACATAAAATTATCTATTAGTTGAGATAAATGGTAGATACAATGCAAGAAAAGAAAAGGAAAAATACTAGGATACACATTAGTCCAGATAGGGTCCTGGTAGACACAGAGATAATCAGCAGTCAGTAAAGGGAGAAATGAGATCTGAGATAATGTATTACATGGTTACAAAATATTCAGAGACTATTTTATTCAATCCATTCCCTTGCTTCCTACATTTTCTCCCTTTTTACTTATTTTGAGAGCAATAAAATATGCTTCCTGCACTCAAGGAGCTCATGGCTGATTAAGGAAAAGAACATTAAAGGCAAATAACTCTAATCCAATCCCAATATCAAGAGAGCCCTTAGCAACAAGTGTTTAAGTTTATGTAGTTAGCAAAGAAAGGCAGTACCAAACAGAGCTTATTCCATTGGGAGCTTGAAGAATGCCTTCCTATTTGTTGCACTCACAGTAAGTTCCTGCTTAAAATTCAAAAATTAATTTAAAGTATAGACTTCCATAAAAAAAAGAGTAGAAATAGTAGAAATATTAAAGCAAGCTACAGAATTGTTGGGCTTCCTAGGTGAAACAGTGAAACAGGCTCCTCCTGCCAATGCAAGAGACACAAGAGAGGAGGGTTTGATCCCTGGGTTGGGAAGATCCCCTGGAAGAGGAAATGGCAATCAACTCTAGTATTCTTGCCTGGAAAATTCCAAGGAAAGAGAAGCCTGGCGGGCTACAGTTCATGGGACTGCAAAGAGCTGGATATGACTGAATACATACACACAACAAAACACAACACAACACACTGAATTGTACAGGCCCAACACTACACAACCATTTCAACTTCTTTTGGATGACATGAGATAAAAAGCACATGTCTAAACTCAGGAGTACTAGGATTATTATTGAAATATTGAACTATGGTGCTACTCTACTTTTTCAATAAAAAAATATTATTTTAAACCTTTTCAGCCCCTGTTCACTACAGATTTATCATTCAAAGGTATTGACTTGAACATGGCTGAAGAAAAACTTGTAAGTCAAACAGCTGGGGTAGAGCAATTAACACATAAAGAATGAACACAGAAAATAAAGATTTTAAATCACTCTATTAAAGTTTTTTGGCTACACTCCATGAGATTACAAAACAGTTGGGCATGGCTTAGCAACTAAACAACAACACAACACACTGTTCTCCATAGTGGCTCTACCAATTTACATTCCCACCAACAGTGTAGGAGGGTTCTCTTTTCTCAACAGCCACTCTAGCATTTATTGTTTGTAGACATTTTGATGATATCCATTCTGACTGGTGTGAAGTGACACCATATTGGAGTCTTAATTTGTATTTCTCTAATAATCAGTGATGTTGAGCATCTTTTCATTGCTTTATGGTCATCTGCATGAATTCTTTGGAAAAAGGGATGACAGGATTCAGGATGTCCTCACTTTCTAGTACTTACTGTGTGCAAACATTGTAGGGTTAGAATAACAAAATACATTGAGGAAGTGAAGAAGATAAGATGGATAAAGAGTAACACCGAGAAAAGATTATAAAGGAATATGTACATCCCTGTATGTTAAGAACCATATCTGTTGAATTTCAGGTAAAAATTAAATATGACTTGAATAAAAGTGCTAACAGTAAATACAGAGAGGATAAGATTGATAACAGATATTTAGGATGTGAAACAGACACAAGTAACTTTTCAATATATATAGACAGAGAAAGGCCACCAAAAGATGACTCCCAATTTCCCATGTGTGCTGTCAGAATTACTCCAGTGTTGTTCACTGAAATTTAGATTGAAGGTTAAGGAAACAATTTTGGGAAGGAAATAATATGTTAAAGGAGAGATGAGTGTGAAGTGCCTTTAGGTGGAAATGCAAACTAGGTAATAACAAGTTTTGTTTTTTTTTTTCACCTTTAGGAGGGTACATGAATTGAGAAGGTCAGGGATCTAGAGCAGAACTGCATTTTGTTTAAAATAAATAACTGATAGGACAAAAAATGGCAGTATTTGGAAAAGCAAAATTCTTAAAAATTTAGGTAAAACTAAGAATACAGCATGTACTTTAAAATATTTTTTACAACATAGAATGCTTATGGAAACCATCAAGTTTGGTTGTTAGCAATACACAACAAAATATAATTCAATCACCTATTACATACATAGAAAATATAGAGGCAAGATTAAAGTGTTAAGGAAGTATAGTGTATAAAATGAGAAGAATATCTATATATGCAGTATTAAATGATCCTTGAGCAATTTTAAAATAGACATCACTGTTATACTTATGGATCCTGTTAAATCAGAAATCTACCACTGATGACCAGGTCATTGGGATAATCATGGACATTGATGAATGATGGAGAGCAGGAAAATAGAGTAACTACTAAGCACTCACTCATCAGGTCTTATACACAAGTTCTTGTTAAATACTGAAGGTGCTTCAGGGGAAGGATTATTTGTCTCCATTTATAGGTGAGAATGCTGTCTCTGAGAATTTGAATTACTTAGCCAAAGTCAAAGAGCCAGAGATAAAATTAGCTTTTAAAGCAGGCATGCCTTTTTTCTAAGGAAGGATGATAGCATTCTCTTAGAAATAACATACTAAAAGTGTTTGCTGAGTGGATGGTTGAATGAATGATTGAATCACTGATCCCCTTAGGAATTAGCATATCTTTTACCTGCTTATAAAATACAGAACTTTTTCTGTCTAGAAATAGGCCCCCTTGCTGTTGAAGATGGAAATCAGTAATTTTGCACCTCCAGCATTTTGCTGGATGCTAGGAAAGAGTATTGCAGTGTCAGTGATTTCTTGAAGGCTGCATCTACATTTCAGGTTTACTTAGTTGGAAAAAGGACTCATTGACAAATTAAGATTTCAAGCATTCTTTAAATTAAGTGTTACTTAAACAAATCTAGGGTTATTTAAACCTATTTCAAGTGATTTGCATTAATTTCAATGTTTTCTTCCTTCATAATTGACTTGACCTGGACCTCGTTCATTTCACAAAGGAGCAGGAGAAAAATCATTACTGGAAAAGCAAATTGCTGAAAAGAAGCGTGTCACTGAATGCACCAGTTACAATCCAGCTGAACAGGTTCAAGAGGGAACTTCTACTTTCAATTACATGAATGTCTCAGGAAAACAGTGAGTGTGTGTGTGTGTATATATTTGTGTATGCACACACAAATGAATAATATATGTATTATGTATATAATTTAATATGCATGCACCTTAATACACACACACACACACACATATATAAAGCATTTTAATAGTGAACAAAAATCTGAGGACATTTTATTCCAAAGGCACACAGACTAACATGTAGAGAAAAGGCACTATTATATGGCTCTGTTAGAATAAAAAAAATAAATGCAACATTTTGGTAGGAATGTTCTAGTATTTAGAACATTTAGATGAACATAATTTTAACAATTAATTTTAGTTCAACAATATACAGAAAAATAGAATACCATGTATAAAAGACACTTGAAGAAAAGAGCACTGATACCCTGGAGGGAACTTGGTTGAGCATTTTCATCATTAACTTTTGGCCTCAGACTAGTCTTCCACAGGAACAGTCTCAGATGCCCTCTAGCAACTTCATCCTCTGATAATAACATGCATTGTAAGAGCATGGGACCTAAGGGCAGTTTATTTTTCCTCTTTTTCTTTCTTCCTTTCTCTCTATCCTTCCTTTCTTCCTTTCCATTTGTCTTTCTCCTTCTGTCTCTATCTTGTTCTTTCTTCCATTTTTCCTTCTCTTCTTTCAAAATCATTTGTTAATTGAGTGACTACTTTGTGATAGCACTGCTACCTGCTAAGTTTTAAGTTGTTAGTGATATAAGCAAATCCTGAGTGGCAAGTGATAAAGCTCTACAGAGAGGCAGAGAGATTATAGGAGCACTTGAGAGGAATTAAATATAGGGTGTTCTCTGAGTCTTGAAGGACAGAATGAGCTATGGACTTTGGGGGATAAGGAGGAGAGAGAAAAGGGGAAGAAAATAACTTCAAGTAGAAAAGTAAATGTCATGCATTTCCAGTATGGCTAGAGAATGTTTATTAAGCAGGGAAAGTCAGAGAAACAGGTCAAGATTAAACAACAAAGTGTCCTGTGACAAGAGAAAGAAGGTTGTCAAATCCAATTATAGTTTTCACAGCAGAACTGTAGGAGAACCAAAGTCCTGTGGGGTTCAGAAGGGATGATAATAAGGGTGACAAGACAGTTCAGGACTTAACTGTGTAAAACACTATACCTAAAATAAAATCTATAATATCTAATTTAATCCATTCAATAACACTATAAACAATTGTGACCCCATGGACTGTAGCCCACCAGGCTCCTCCACACATGGGATTCTCCAGGCAATAATACTGGAGTGGGTTGCCATTTCCTTCTCCAGGGGATCTTCCTGACCCAGGGATCAAACCCAGGTCTCCTGCATTGAAGGCAGATGCTTTAACCTCTGAGTCACCAGGGAAGCCCCTTTTAAAGAACTGAAGAAATTTAAAGAACAGATTTCTTAATTTTCCCACAGTTACAATGTTAGAGGATTCAAACTCAGGCCTTGCTAACTTCTGAGACAGTCACCAATCACTTAACACAAGCTTGGAAAATTTATAGCTGTATTCATTTTCACTTGATGACAGATAAACATATTTATATTCATTTCTAAGTGATTAATACATATATAAATATTCAACAGTTGAAGATTTAAGAAAAGGTTGAAGACTAAAATAATAATAAAGCTTAGGTATATTGGGATTATAAATCAGCAAAACTGATGTAAAAATGATTTAAACACAGATGCATGCTCAGTCACTCAGTCTTGTCTGACTTTTGGGACCCTGTGGACTGTAGCTTACCAGGCTCCTTTGCCATGGAGTTCACCTTATCTATCATTTCTGACCATCTTCCTACTTTGTTCTTCAAAGACACTCAAGATCAACACTGTGTACTTGGCTCTGATTAGGGTAGCTATTCCTCATGCCCTGCCCTCTGCTCCATTTTGATAGCTTAAGTATTAATACAAATTCCTGTTAACAATCCTACCTGCTTTGGCAGAAGACTACGTAACACAAAGTTCATCAAATGTAGTGAAGACATTCAGAACATTCAGTCTGATAGTGATATCTGCTCAAAAGCTACATGGTCCATATGTCATGTGATGAAAAAGCAAAAGGTTTTTATTTTATATTTTTTATTTTTGGTCTTTGAATTTTAAGTGCAAATGCTTATTTTTACCTGAAAAATGTGCAGTTTTTGTACTGCTTTTTCTGGACAAGCTTTTAAACTAAGGAATGTCACTAAATTGCTTTTTTATTGTGCAAGATTTTATTCAGCTTTTTTATCTTCTTTTTCATTTATTACTTTATTTTTAATTGGAGTGAAATTACTTTACAATGTTGTGTAGGTTCCTGCTGTACAGCAACATGAATCAGTCATAAATGTATGTATGTGTGTGTATATATATATATCTTCTCCCTGAGTTACTAAATTTCTAACAAATTCCACTTCTCAACTCCTACCATATAATTAAGATTGAATTTAAAGCCAAAGATTTTGTAGCTTTAACAGTAGGCAAATTATGTAAATAATAAAAAATATAAGTGAACATAAATAATATATATAAACATTTATACTTTAATGATATGCATTTATTACAGCTTAGTTTTCCAAGCTGATTCTTTTTTTTTCCAAGTTGATTCTCATAGATGTATATTTGATTCTCACATAAAACCATTGAATTAGGTGTGAGAATTGCTATTATTTTCATTTCACAGATATAAGCTTGAGAATCATGCTTACCTATTGTAAAATTATGGACTTCTCTTTAGAATTTAGTTCCTCTATACAATGCTCTATTTATTTCTAAGCTCACAGTAAAAAAAAAAAAAAGACACTTGAAATGGAAATATATCCATTGCTATTATATTTGTATGAACACAATTTTGAAAATAACAAAAATATGCCTATGTATATAAATAATAATTAGTGGTATTTACATACTATTGAATATTATGTTGCCATTAAAATCAATGATTTGTACTCATATAACAGAGCCCCAATATATGTTTTATGCAAAACACAGGCGTCACACAAAATGCATGTGAAAAAAGGAAAGAAAAAAAAATAAAGGAAAGGAATAAAAAGAAGGAAAGAAAGAAAGAGGAAGGTGAAGATGTAGAAGGAAAGAAGAAAGGAAAAAAGGAAACAAAGAAGGAAGAGAGGGAAAGAGGAAGAAAGAAATAATAATTAAATGAGAGAAAAATTATATATCTCTTTTTGTGTATGTATAAATAATCCCTGAAAAAAATTTGAAGAATCTGAAAAGTTAAAATGAGTTGTGGAAAGAGAGGTTTTCATTTTTCATTTAAAAGTCCTCAATTCTCTTCATTTATTTATGTATATTTAATTACATTTATATTTTTAAAAGCAACCACTGGTATTAATAGAATGATTTAAAAGGGAGGTTAATGCATATGTGTAATATGCTTGAGGTTACTATCACTAAATATGAACAATCTTATTACTTTGATTTTCAAGTAAGATCAAAGAATGTTCTTGACTTTTGTGACGGTTTGGCCTGAATAATTATTAATAAGCTTAACCATCAATGCCATTTTCATCTGTGTGAATTTGTCATATAATGGATTACATACTAAAATAGTGTTCTTAAACTCACTGAGGGTTTGTTTGTTTTATTATCATAAGAAATTTTGGTTTTACTGGCCTTCTGAGTAAAACAAATAAAACCCATGGCTTTATGCAACAGCTCTTTCCCCCTTGTTAAGGGAGATATATTAGATGACCACATATGAGTTTATTTCTGAGCTCTCAATTCTATTTCATTATTGGTATATGTATTTTATGCCAGTACCATACCGTTTTGATTACTATTCATTTCTAATAAAGCTTGAAATCAAGAAGTGAGATGTCTCTAGGTTTCCTTCTCAAGATCATCATGGCTATTTGGGATATTCGATAATTCCATGTAAACTATAAGATTCTTCTGTTTCTCTAAAAGTTGATATTGGAATCTTGAAAGGAATTGCATTGAATCTGTAGATAATTTTGGGTGGTATGATATTTTAAAAACATTAATTTGTCCAGTCCATAATTACAAAATAGTCTTCCATTTATTTGTGTCTTCCTCAATATCCTTCATCAGTGTTTTATAATTTTCAATGTACAGATCTTTCACCCCCTTGGTTAACTTTATTACTGAGAGGAGTTGAAGATGGCAGAATAGAAGGATGTGTGTCTCACTTCATCCCACAAACATATAAATATATATATATATCTTCAAATGGAACAATTCTCCCAGAATACCAACTAAAAGCTGACAGGAGATATTTTATACAATCAAAGTTATAAAAATGATCCTTATATATCTAGAAAGGACCTGAACCCCTGGGAGGGAATTGTGGAAGAAAGAAGGTTCTCTCACCCTGGGAACCTCCTTCACCTGCTGGGAGATTTATTGGGTCATATAGGGAGCTGCAGTTGTCTAGAATTTGCTTGAAAGCAGGGTGCAAGAACTGGCTTCCTTCCCAGCAGGGTAGGGAGGGGCAGCACAGGTATTCCTTGCCACATCATCACGCTCTCCCACATAAGACTTGCACCTTCTAGTGTGTGCTGCAACTGGGTGCTGAAACTCCAGCTTCAGCAGGCAGACTTGGTGAGGGGATTCTGATTGGTAGTGCAGAGACTACCCACAGGGCCTGGTTTGTGATAGAGGCTGCTCTGGAGTTATGTGCAGAATGGAATGTGGACTTACCATTGTTGTTGTTTATTGTTTAGTCACTAAGTCATATCCGACTCTTGCGACCCCATGGACTGTAGCCTGCCAGGCTCCTCTGTCCATGGGATTTCCCAGGCAAGAATACCAGAGTAGGTTACCATTTCCTTCTCTAGGGGATCTTCTCCAGCCCAGGGATTGAACTTGTGTCTCCTGCATGGGCAGGCAGATTCTTTGCCACTGAGCCACAAGGGAAGATTGAAAGCTCACCATAGGAAACCCATTATTATGGTATAAAAGGCATGGCATTGTTCTGCTATCAGAGCCTCTTTGTCAGCATGTTCATGGCTAGGTGAAGTGCTGGAAGCCATGGGTTTTGGGAATATACAAAAGCCAAAAGGTGGGGCTGGCATCTATACTGATTGTCTGCACTCCCACAGTGGGGGTGGCTTCAGCTGACTTTGGGAGCTCACATGTACTGGAAGTGGATCCAAACCAATTATCACCCTTCCCACAGAGGAGGTGGTTCCAGGGGAGGTGTCAGAAACAACATCAGTCTTTGTGGGTGCACACACTAAAGTGTCAGGAGAAGTCCAGGGTCACAAGTCCTTGCTGATAGCTATTGAGGGAGAATATGAAGCCACTTTTTCACAATGGGAGATATTTGGTCCAACTTACTTCATATCACAGCTCAGAACCTGATCTATGGACCTTTGCTCCAACAACTGGGGCACATTCACTACCACCACAGGGCTATTCTAACCACTGACCAAAGAGGAAGCCCCACCTGATAGTCAGTGCAGGCTCTGGTTACCAAAATACCAAACATACCTCCTATCAAGAGAACAATGACAATCGTACTCTGAGGAAAGACAATGCAGGTATCCATACCAAAGCCAATCTTCACACCAAAAATATTAGACTCACACAGGCTGCACAGAGACAGTAGCACATAAATCTTATGGCAGGGCAGAAGGGAGTGGCAAGAGACATTCAAAATCCTAAAAGGGGGGAAAAAAAACAAACAACTACAACCTAGGATACTCTACTCAGTAAATTATCAGGTAGAATAAAAAAGAGATAAATTACATAAAAATAGCCCTTCAAGACCACAGTGGATCATTGTTTTTCCTAAATTCAGAGGGTCAGAGAAATGTATGTAAAAGAATAAGCAGAGGGACTATAATGAATGGAAGGAACAAGATAAACTCCCTGAATAATGAAACATACCTTTCCAGTCTACCAGAACCCTGAGTTCAAAAAGAGATAAAAATTGTCAGAGAAATTAAGAAGGACTATAGAAAGAAATGCAGATCACTGTAACAAGGCACTACAAATTGTAAAGAGAAGTCAATCAAAATTAGATAACAGCTGAAATAAAAACTGAGCTAAAGGCAATGAATAACAGACTAAATTATACAAAAGGGTGAATAAATGATCTGTAAAATAAAGTAATAGTAATCACCCAATCAGAACAGATGACAGAAAAGAATAAATTAAATAAAAGCAATATATGAGCAATATCTATGGGATAATATATAAAGTGTATAAATAAATAAATAAATAAATAAATAAATATATATATATATATATAAAGTGTATATATATAAAGTCGATGTAACCTATGGGATTCCAGAAGGAGAAGGAAGAGAGATGGGGATCGAAAATTTATTTGATGAGGTTACTGGTGAAAACTCACCAAACTTAAATAAGGAAACAGATATTGAAGAAGCATTGAGTAGCTTAAAGAAGATGAAGGCAAGCAGATCCACACCAAAACATATCATAAATAAAATGGCAAAAGTTAAAGACATAGGATTCTAAAGGCAGCAAGAAAAACCAAAGAATTTGTTCCAAGAGAACCTCCATTAGGCTATTAGCTGATTTCTCTGCAGAATCTTGGCAGGTCAGAAGGGAGTGGTGAGATACATTAAAAATCCTAAAAGGGGGTGGGGGGGCGGGACTACAACCGAGGATACTCTACCCAGCAAATTATCAGGTAAAATAAAAAAGAGATAAATTACTCAGTGAAGCAAATGTAAAAGAATACAGCAATACTAAATGTATCATAAAATAAATACTGAAATCTCTTCTCTATATGGAAAAGAAGTAAGAACCTATAGGAAAGGAGAAGATCATAATAGGAAATGCAATTATATAAAAATATAGAATATTACTTAAATAAGCCAGTGCATAGGTTGTTTTATTAAAAAGTAAGGAAAGAAGAAAATGTAAATCTTCTGGAATATGTTTGAGTTTATATAACCATCAGTCTGAAGTAAGTAGATAAAGTTTATGGGTTAACATGCTTGAAAACCAGAGTGAAAAAAAAATCAAAAATATACAGTATATTTGTAAAAAATAAAAAAAATGAATTCAAACATAATACAAAATAAAACTATCACACCACACACACACACACACACACACAAAGAATAAAGAAATATTAAGTCAACTGGGAAACATGGTTTATTAAATAAAATGGCAATAAATACACACCAATCAATAATTACACTATTTTCAATGGACTAAATGCTCCAAACAAAAGATAGAGTGGAAGTTATAATAAAATAAGAACCTAAAATATGTTGCCTACAAGAGACCCACTGTAGGGTAAAAGTAAAAAATGGATTAAAAGTGAGGGGAAGTTAAAAGCTATATCATGGAAAAGAAAACGACAAGAAAGCCAGGAAGCAATAACTATATCAAACAAAATAGACTTTAAATCAAAGGTCATAAAGAAGGGTAAAGGAGAACACTATATTATGATAAAAGGATCATTATAGAAGCTGATATTACAGTTGTTAACATATATACACCCACATCTCTTGTGTCTCCTTCACTGGCAGGTGGGTTCCTTACCACTGTGCCACCTGGGAAGTCCAAAAAACTTAGCCTACCACCTAAAGTAATTTAAAAGAACAACAAACAAAACCTGAAGCCAGCAGAAGGAAGAAGATAATAAAGATCAGAGAAGAAATAATTATAATAGAGATAAAAATTAGAAAAAAAAGGTCAATTAACCAAGATCTGCCTTTTTAGGAGAATAACAAATCTCCAACAAGTTTCATCAAGAAGAGAGAGAGTACACAAATAAACTAAATAAAAATTAAAATGAGAAATAGCTCTTAACACAGAAATACAAAAAAAAATCATAAGAAAAAATATAGTTTTGCACCTAGAGGATATAAACAATTTTCTAGAAACATACAGGCTGTCAAAACTGAATCAGAAGAAACAGATGACATGAACAGACCAATCAATTAAAGTGAAATAAAATCAAACAAAATACAAAACAAAAAATCTCCCTACAAACAAAAGTCCAGGAGTAGATGGCTTCACTAGGGAACACACAAAGAATAACTTTCAACTACCCTTCTCTAACTCTTCAAAAAGGCTGCAGCAGTGGGAACACTACCAAAGTTATTCTATGAAACCACCTTCATCCTGATACCAAAACTAGACTGAGGTACTGCAAAATAAAAAAAAGTAAAACTACAGGCCAATACCTTTGATGAATGTAGGTGGAAAAATCCTCAGCAAAATATCAGTAATCTTATAACACATAAAAAGGATCATACATCATTATCAAGTTGGATTCACTCCATGGTCAAAAGGATGGTTCAGCATATACAAATAATCCAATGTGATACACCACAACAACAAAAGGAAAGAAGAAAAAAAAACAAACACACACATGATTATCTCAACAGATGTAAAAAAAATCCTTTGATAAAATTCAACATCCATTCATAATAAAAACTCTCACTAAAGTTGGTAAATAGGGAACATATCTCAACGTAATAAATGCTGTTTATGACAAAACCAGCAGTCAAAGTAATACTCAGTGGTGAAAAGTTGAAAATCTTCCCACTAATTGCTGTAACAAAATGAGGATGCCTACGCTCATGACTTCTATTTCACACAGGATTGGAAGTCTTACTCACAGCAATAGGACAAGAAAAAGAAAGAAAAGGTATACAAATTAGAAAGGAGGAGGTAAAACTGCCATTATATGCAGATGACATAATACTCTATAGAGAAAACCCCAAAGATACCACACAAAAATTATTAGAACTAGCAAATGAACTCACTAAGGTAGCAGGATAAAGATTAGCACAGAAATGGTTGAATTTCATTACACCAACAAAAAAATGTGAGAAAGTTTATATATATACAGTTAAAAAAATGTATCAGAATATAAAATATCCAGGAATAAACCTAACCAAAGAGATAAAAGACCCAAAAACCTGAGAACTAGAACACACTGATAAAAAAATAGATGACAGATGAAAGAAATTAAAATATATTACATGCTCTTCAACTGAAAGAATCAATATTGTTAAAATGACATATTACACAAGAAACCTACAGATTTAATGTGATCCCAATTAAATTACCTATGGAATTTTTCATGGAACTAAAACAGACAATTCTAAAATTTATATGGAACCACAAAAGACCTAGAATTGTCAAAGCAATACTGAGGAAAAAGAACAAACCTGGAGGCATAACCCAGACTTCAGACATACTACAAGGCTACAGTAGTCAAAACAACACAGTATTGGCACAAAAACAGATGTAAAGGGCAACAGAATAAAATAGACACTCCAGAAATAAGCCCACAAATCTACAGTTAATCTTCAACAAAGGAGGTAATAACATACAATGAAAAAAATACAGTCTCTTTAGTAGGTGGTATTGAGAAAGCTGGACAGTGGCAAGTAAATCAATGAAGTTAGAACACTCCCTCCTACCATACACAAAAATAAATTCAAAATGGCTTCAGGACTTAAACATAAGACACATATCAAAAAATACTAGAAAAGAACACAGGCAAAACTTTTTCTGATATAAATGGTAATGATGTCTTCTTAGATAGGCTCACATTGCAATGGAAATGAAGCAAATGGAACCTAATAAAATTAGTGAGAATTTGCACAGCAAACGAAACCATAAACAACAACAACAAAACAAACTCTGGAATGGGAGAGAATAATTATAAATGATGTGACTGAAAAGTGCTTATTTTTCAAAATGCAGAAACAGGTCATACCACTCAATATCAATGTATGGGGAAAACTACCACAATATTGTAAAGTAATTAGCCCCCAATTATAATAAATAATTAATAAAAAAATACAACACATTTTCTCTGTACATCTGAGTTTTAGTGGAATTAAATTTTTTCACTCTGCTAAAAATAAATAAATAAAACAAGCAAACCAATCAAAAAATGGGAGCAAACCCAGACATTCCTCCAAAGAAAACATACTGACAGTCAACAAGCACATGATAAGATTTTAAACACTGTTAATTATTAGAGAAATGCAAATAAAATCCACAATGAGGTATTGCCTCAAATTGATAAGAATGCTGCTGTTGCTGCTGCTAAGTAACTTCAGTCGTGTCCGACTCTGTTCGACCCCATAGACGGAAGCCCACCAGGCTCCCCTGTCCCTGGGATTCTCTAGGCAAGAACACTGGAGTGGGTTGCCATTTCCTGCTCCAATATATGAAAGTGAAGTTGCTCAGTCATGTTCGACTCTTGGCGACCCCATGGACTGCCGCCTACCAGGCTCCTCCATCCATGGGATTTTTCCAGGCAAGAGTACTGGAGTGGGTTGCCTTTGCCTTCTCTGATTATATATATATATATATATATATATATATATATATATATATATATATATATATATAAGTTCAGTTCAGTTCAGTCACTCAGTCGTGTCCGACTCTTTGCAGCCTCAGGGACCACAGCATGCAAGGCCTCCCTGTACATTACCAACTCCTGGAGTTTACTTGAACTCATCTCCATTGAGTCAGTGATGCCATCCAACCATCTCATCCTCTGTCATCCCCTTCTCCTGCCCCAAATACCTCCCAGAATCAGTGCTTTTACAATGAGTCAACTCTTTGCATGAGGTAGCCAAAGTATTGGAGTTTCAACTTCAGCTTCAGTCCTTCCAATGAACACCCAGGACTGATCTCTTTTAGTATGGACTGGTTGGATCTCCTTGCAGTCCAAGGGACTCTCAAGAGTCCAACACCACAGTTCAAAAGCATCAGTTCTTCGGCGCTGAGCTGTTTTTGTTTTTAAATTTTTAATTGAACTGTACTTTACAATATTGTGGTGGTTTCAGGTGTACAGCAAAATTATATATATATATATATATATATATATATATATATATATATGTCTTTATATACACTTATATGTGTTATTTCCATTATAGATTTTTATAAGATATTGAATGTATTTCCCTGATATCAGTAATATACTTTTGAGGATACATCTGAAGGAAATAAAGTTATCATCTTGAAGATATATCTCCCCCCTCCATTTTCATTGCATTATTTACAACAGCCAAGACATAAAAACAATCCAAGTGTTTTTAGATAAATGGAGCAAAAAAATGTGACAAACTTATTAATAAAACCATGTTGCCATTTGTGACAGGGTTTCCCTGGTAGTTCAGTGGTAAATAATACACCAGCATAAGACTCAGGTTCAATCCATGGATCTGCAGTAATCCTCTCTGGGAAATTTAATTGACAGAGAAGCCTGATGGGCTATGGTCCATGATGTTGCAAAAAAGTAGGACACAACTTAGGACTAAACAACAATAACATTTGAGACAATATAGCTGAAGCTTGAGTTCATTATGTTGATTAAAATAAGCAGGAAAAAGAAAGACAGATACCATATGAACTCAGCTTTAGTTGAATCTAAAACAAAACCAACTTTATAAAAATAGGGAAACAATCTGTGTTTGCTGGAGGACATGGTGGGTGGGTGGGGACATGGGTGAAGGCAGGAAAATGGTATAAACTTCCCATTTTAAGATAAATTCTGGACATGTGATTACAACATGGTAACTATAGGTCAGTCAGTCATTCAGGACTCAGTCGTGCCAGATTCTTTGCAATCTCATGGACTGCAGCACCCAAGGCATCCTTTCTAACACCAAATCTGAGACTTGCTCAAACTTATGTACATGAGTTGAGTCGGTGAGGCCATCCAACCATTTCATCCTCTGCCGTCCCCTTCTCCTCCTGCCTTCAATCTTTCCAAGCATCAAGATCTTTTCCAATGAGTCAGTACTTCCCATCAGGTGGCCAAAGTACTGGAGCTTCAGCTTCAGTATCTAGCCCTTCTAATGAAAATTCAGAACTGATTTCATTTAGGATTGACTGGGTTGATCTTGTAGTTCAAGGGACTCTCGAGAGTCTTCTTCAACACCACAGTTCAAAAGCATAGATTCTTTGGCAGTCAGCTTTCTTTATAGTCCAACTCTCACATCCATACATGACTACTGGAAAAAACATACCTTTGACAAGATGGGCCTTTATCAGACAAGGGATGTCTCTGCTTTCTAATATGATGTCTATGTTGGCCATAGCTCTTCTTCCCAAGCACAAATGCCTTTTAATTTTATGGCTGCAATCACTATTTACAGTGATTTTAGAGAACAAGAAAATAAAGTCTCTCATGATTTCCATTGTTTCCCCATCTATATGCCATGAATTGATGGAACCAGATGTTAGGTTCTATTTCTTTTGAATGTTGAGTTTTAAGCCAGCTTTTTCACTCTCCTCTTTCACTTTCAACAAGAGGCTCTTTGGTTCCTCTTTGCTTTCTGCCATAAGGATACTGTCATCTGCATATCTGATGTTATTGATATTTCTCCCAGAAATCTTGACTCCAACTTATGCTTCATCCAGCCCAGCATTTTGCATGATATAAGTTAAATAAGCAGGATGACAATATACAGCCTTGATGTGCTCCTTTCCTAATTTGGAACCAGTCAATTGTTCTATGTTCGGGTCCAACTGTTCCTTCCTGACCTGCATACAGATTTTTCAGGAGGCAGGTAAGATGGTCGGGCATTACCATCTCTTTAAGAATTTTTCACAGTTTCTTGTGATGCACATAGTCAAAGGCTTTAGTTTAGTCACTGAAGAAGAAATAGATATTTTTCTGGAATTAACTTGTTTTCTTCTGTGATCCAATGGATGTCGGCAATTTGATCTCTGATTCCTCTCCCTTTTCTAAATCCAGCTTGAACATCTGGAAGTTGTTTCACGTACTGTTGAAGCTTGATTCAGGCACCCAGTCATTTCTGTCTCTTTGCAACCCCATGGACTATACAGTCCATGGAATTCTCCAGGCTATTATAATGGAGTGGGTAGCCTACCCCTTCTCCAGCAGATCTTCCCAACCCAGGAATCAAACCGGGGTCTCCTGCATTGCAGATGGGTTCTTTACCAACTGAGCTGCCTAGCTTGGAGAATTCTGAGCATTACTTTACTAGTGTGTGAGATGAATATAATTATGTGGTGGTTTCAACATTCTTTGGCATTGCCTTTCTTTGGGATTGGAATGAAAACTGACCTTTTCTAGCCCTGTGGCCACTGCTGAGTTTTCCAAATTTGCTGGCATTTTGAGTGCAGCACTTAAACAGCATTATCTTTTAGGATCCGAAATAGCTCAGTTGGAATTCCATCACCTCCTCTAGTTTTGCTCTTAGTGATGCTTCTTAAGGCCCATTGAATTCACACTCCAGGATGTCTTGACTCTAGTCCAGTGATCATACCATCATGGTTATCTGGGTTATGAAGATGTCCCTTGTATATTTCTTCTGTGTATTTTTGCCACCTCTTCTTAATATCTTCTGCTTCTGTTAGGTCTGTATGGTTTCTGTCCTTATTGTGCACAACTTTGCATGAAATGTTCCCTTGGTATCTCTAATTTTCTTGAAGAGATCTCTAGTCTTTTCCATTCTATTGTGTCCTCTATTTCTTTGTCTTGATCACTTAGGAAGGCTTTCTTATCTCTCCTAGCTATTCTTTTTAACTACACATAACAATACTATATTAAATATTTGAGATTGTCTAAGAGAACAAATCTTAAAAGTTTTCATATGAAAAATATAGCAACCAGTTGAGATTATGTGTTAACTAAACTTAGTGCAGTAATGATTTCACAATATACACATATATTGAATCATTGTGCTGTACAATCTAAACTTATACTTCCCTGGTGACTCAGTGGAAAAGAATCTGTTGGCCAATGGAGGAGATATGGCTTTGATCCCTGAGATAGAAAGATCTCCTGGAGAAGGAAATGGCAATCCACTCGAGTATCCTTGCCTTAGAAATCCTATGGACAAAGGAGTCTGGTGGGCTACAGTCCATTGGGTCACAAATGAATCAGGGACAAATCAATGACTAAACAACAAACATACAATGGTATGTGTCAATTATATCTCAATAAAACTGAAAGAAAAACCTTTCAACTAAAGGAAGTGTGACCAGTGTGACAAATATCAAAATTGAATAACTTTAAATAAAGGATTAATTCACTGATAGAATTAAAAAAATTTTTTTTCAATGACTCATGTAAGAATTTGATCTGACACAACATATATACTAACTAGTTTTAACATATTTTGTTAAAAATTCAGGAGAAACATTGTTCAAGTTCAAATTTTGGAAACTGGATGTTAACTATCTTAGTAGTTGTAAAATTCAAAGCAGCATTGAAATATTTTAGATTTGATAATATTAGCAAAATATTCTTTTGAAACATTATTTTAACAGGGAAGGAAGGTGGAAAGTCAATACCAATTTAGGCCAATGAGGGCGTTTACTGACTTGTATGATTGCAAATACTAGAAGGAGGAATGGCTTTAATCAAAGCTCTCTCTCTTCACTCTACTCACTCTTAACATATCAATTTTATCCTAAAATTAGTTCCCTTAATAACAAAAATGGCTGAAGTGGTTCCAGACCTCATGCATTCTCAGGATCTGTTAACATGAAGGGAAATCATTTCTTTTGGCTCAGTGGTACTGAATCCACCTGCCAATGCAGGAGGCACAAGAGACATGGGTCCAATCCCTATGTTGGAAAGATCCCCTGGAGAAGGAAATGGCAACAGACTCCAGTATTCTTCCTTAGGAAATTCCTAAGAGGCAGAGGAGCCTGGCAGCTACAGTCCATCAGCCCATGGGGTGGCAAAGACTTGGACACAACTCAGTGACTGAGCATGCATGTACACAAGCTAAGGGAGAAAAAATTTTTCCTCCAAAAGTCCTAAAAACTCCTGACATCTCACCCTTCCTATTGTGTTATGCCTTCTGGAGACAGAAGTCTAAAGTAGCCAGGAAGTCCAACTTATTTAGATCCCATGTCTGAATACTATGGAGAGGTTTTCCAAAAGAAAATCTGTGAAAAGTAGAGACTAGTGCTACTTAGAAGGAGGATGGTAGAAGAAATTAACATGACATTTGCTTAAGAAAGATTACTTGTGAGCAAAATGAATAAGAATGAAGAATATTAGGTAAGAAATAATTGTGATAATTTCAGACTCTAGATTAAAACAAACAAACAAACAAACAAAAAACCAAACAGCAACTTCTGACTGAGCAGTTAGCTGTGGTAATAAAGAGATAAACAGATATAGGAAACCTAAAACTATAACAACAATAGATGGCACACTGAATCTGCCCAGAACTGTAACAATGCTACTAAGCTACAAAAAGGAAATGCAGTGAAAATTTCATGTGTGCACGTGCTAAGTTGCTTCAGTCATGTCTGACTCTTGGATCCTATGGACTGTAGCCCAATCCTTTGTCCACGGGATTCTCCAGGCAAGAATACTGAAGTGGGTTGCCATGCCCTCTTCCAGGGGATCTTCCCAAGCCCGAGATTGAACCCACATCTCTTGAGTCTTCTGCATTGGCAGGTGGGTTCTTTAACATTAGTGCCACCTGGAAGGTCAGTGTAATTTTATAGACTATACTTATTATAAAAATTGATCCTTAGAAGAGAGTACAGTTTTAAGATGAACTACAAAAAGCAGTTCAAATCCTAAAAGATGATGCTGTGAAAGTGCTGCACTCAATATGCAGCAAACCTGGAAAACTCAGCAGTGGCCACAGGACTGGACAAGGTCAGTTTTCATTCTAATCCCAAAGAAAGGCAATGCCAAAGAATGCTCAAAATACTGCACAATTGCACTCATCTCACATGCTTAAATTTCTCCAAGTGAGGCTTCAACAATACATGAACCAAGAACTCCCATATGTTCAAGCTGGATTTAGAAAAGGCAGAGGAATCAGAGATGAAATTGCCAACATCCCTTGGATTGTCAAAAAAGCAAGAGAGTTCCAGAAAAACATCTGTTTCTGCTTTATTGACTACACTAAAGCCTTTGACTGTGTGGATCACACAAACTGTGGCAAATTCTTAAAGAGATGGGAATACCAGACCACTTTACCTGTCTCTTGAGAAGCCTGTATGCGGGTCAAGAAACAATAGTTAGAACCTGATATGGAACAACATACTGGTTCCACACTGGGAAAGGAGTACGTCAAGGCTGTATGTTGTCATCTGCTTAGTTAACTTCAATGCAGATTACATCATGCAAAATGCTGGGCTGGATAAAGCACAAGTTGGAGTCAAGATTGCTGGGAGAAATATCCATAACCTCAGATATGCACATGACTCCACCCATATGGCAGAAAGCAAAGAGGAACTAAAGAACCTCTTGATGAGGAGAAAGAGGAGAGTGAAAAAGCTGGCTTAAATTTCAACATTCAAAAAACATAAATTTTATCATCTGGTTCCATCACTTCATGGCAAATGGGAAACAATGGAAACTGTGACAGACTATTTTTTGGGGCTCCAAAATCACTGCAAATGGTGACTGCAGTCATGAAATTAAGACACTTGTTCCTTGGAGGAAAAGCTATAATCAACCTAGATAGCATATTAAAAAGTAGAGACATTACTTGGTAGACAAAAGCCTGTATAGTCAAAGCAATGGTTTTTCAAGTAGTCATGTATTGATGTGAGAGTTGGGCTATAAAGAAGGCTGAGAGCCAAAGAATTGATGATTTCAAATGGCAATATTGGAGAAAACTCTTGAGAATCCCTTGGACTGCAAGGAGATCAAACCAGTTAAATATAAAGGAAATCAATACTGAATATTCATTGGAAGAACTGATGCTGATGCTGAAGCTCTGTTATTTTGGCCACCTGATGGGAAGAGCTGACTGACTGAAAGAGACCCTGATGCTGGGAATGATTGAAGGCAGGAGGAGAAGGGGACGACAGAGGATGAGATGGTTGGCATCACCGACACAATGAAAATGAGTTTGAGCAAGCCCTGGGAGATGATGGACAGCAAAGCCTGGTGTGTTGAAGTCCATGGGCTTCCGAAGAATCAGAAATGACTGAGTGACTAAACAGCAACAACAGCAGGAAAGCAACAAAATTGGTAAAAAGACATGGAAAATGTAACTTGTGTTTCAACTTTAAACCAACTGAGGCTCCTCAGGGACCTGTTAGGTAACCAAAAATATATTATAAGGACATCAGTCATAAAATGGTGAAGAGCATGAACTTGAAAGCCCAGTAGCTAGTGATGTATAGAATAAAATCACTGGTCAAAATCAACTCTAGGAAAATTTGGGATCATTTGGAATATAACCCAAATAGTAATATAACCAGGAGATTTTTTTTTTTTTTTTGCCAACTTTCCTAGCTAAGTTTCTATTTAAAATGGAGTTTTTGTATTTGCTGCAAAGCTTGACTGTTCCTAATACATTTCCACTTTCACTTAATAAGATATTTTCCTCATATTTTCACTATAGCTATAACTTGTCAAATGCATCCTACTTTATATAGCTGTGTAAAATGTCTCTGATTACAAACAATGAACATTTAGTCATTTGTTGGAGCTGAGCTATATGCCTGTCATTCTAGCTCTTCTAGGATATTCTGCAGCTTTGCTTGTTTGCTCCCTCCCTCTTCATTAGCTAGTTTTGTTTTCTCTCCCTGGTTCATGCCATTATTACTTTTTTCTGGTGAACTAGGATCAACCTCTTTCTATGTTTTACTACTAGTAAGTCCAAGGAGGGAAAAGGTAACTTTCTATTTGTGTCCACTAACTCTTTCCTTGGCTTCAAGTAAAATCATGTTTTTAATAGTCAAGGCTGTATATGTCACCTTGCTTATTTAACTTATATGCAGAGTACATCATGAGAAACGCTGGACTGGAAGAAACACAAGCTGGAATCAAGATTGCTGGGAGAAATATAAATAACCTCAGATATGCAGATGACACCATCCTTATGGCAGAAAGTGAAGAGGGACTAAAAAGCCTCTTGATGAATGTGAAAGAAGAGAGCGAAAAAGTTGGCTTAAAGCTCAACGTTCGGAAAACGAGATCATGGCATCCGGTCCCATCACTTCATGGGAAATAGATGGGGAAACAGTAGAAACAGTGTCAGACTTTATTTTTTGGGCTCCAAAATCACTGCAGATGGTGACTGCAGCCATGAAATTAAAAGACGCTTACTCCTTGGAAGAAAAGTTATGACCAACCTAGATAGCATAATCAAAAGCAGAGACATTTTTGAACTGTGATGTTGGAGAAGACTCTTGAGAGTCCCTTGGACTGCAAGGAGATCCAACCAGTCCATTCTGAAGGAGATCAGCCCTGGGATTTCTTTGGAAGGAATGATGCTAAAGCTGAAGCTCCAGTACTTTGGCCACCTTATGCGAAGAGTTGACTCATTGGAAAAGATTCTGATGCTGGGAGGAATTGGGGGCAGTAGGAGAAGGGGATGACCGAGGATGAGACGGCTGAATGGCATCACGGACTCGATGGACGTGAGTCTGAGTGAACTCCGGGAGATGGTGATGGACAGGGAGGCCTGGCGTGCTGCGATTCATGAGGTCACAGAGTCGGACACAACTGAGCGACTGAACTGAACTGAACTGAATAGTCAGAATTTCCATCAAAGATAATTTCTCTCTGTATTTTTTCAAATATGACTTCTGACCAATCTTTCCAACTTGGTTTTTCTAACTTCATTTTTATAAATATTTTAATTTATCCTTAATTTTCTCTACTCTATTTTTAGAAAATATATATATTTATAATACTATGAGACAATCTGCTTCCATAGAAATTAGTTGAACAACATTAAGTTAATTTTTTTCTATCTGGAATTGCTATATACTTGTCTAGGGAGTCTCTAATTATTGGTATATTTTGGGCTTCCCAGGTGGGTTCAGTGGTAAAGAATCAGCCTGCCAATGTAGGAGGCAAAGAAGACTCGGATTTGACTTCTGGGTTGAGAAGGCCCCCTGGAGCAGGAAATGACAACCCACTCCAGTATTTTGGCCTGGAAAATCCCAGGCAAAGAGGAGCCTTGTGGGCTACAATATAGAGGTTGCAAAGAATCAGACACATCTGAGGAACTGAGCACAGCAAAGGCTTTTTTTTTTTTTAATTGGAGGCTAATTAAATGATTAATTTGCCATGCTCTGGGTAAGGCAATTTACAATATTTTATTTTTCTCTCTTTAAGTTTGTGATGTAAATAGCACAAACATTCATATTTTATATATGGGCAAATGGAGCCTCTGAGTGAATGAACTGAACTGAACTGAACTGAAATGAACTGAAATGGAGCCCCACAAGAGTAAAATATTCCACATCAAACAATAAGGAAGTATTGGAACCTACACTTGAATTCCACTCTATCAGACTGCAACCGTGATATACTAATGCATAACTTATTTATTCTCTGTTTTCTTCTTTTAGTGTGATCATCAGCATCTACATTTAGGTTTCATGTTTTGAATTCAGACAGAATGAACATATATCAAAGTATCTAGCTATTTATGAACAGGAGATTTTTCACTACATTTTATCTCACTTGTTCATGACATTTTCCAAACAACCTCACAGAGATTCTTGCACATTCATCATCAGATATCTCATCTAGAGTATCCAGAATGATTGCATAGAGGAAGAATGAATTTGTTTAATGATTGCATTTTACTTCCTCAGTATCTTGCTAGTCAGACATTGATTTGATGTTTAGAATGTTCTCTCTTAAAATTTATTTCCTGTTTCCATATACCTCATAGGAACCCTCCATTGAGAAAGACTTGGCTGTTGAAGCTGGATTTCTTCTATCAAAACACATGGGGAACTTTTTAATATATCAAGCAAAATATTAAATAATAAGAATGAGATAAAAAGAAACATTCTCTTTTTGATTTATGGGAAGTCAAATCCCACCTTTCATCTCTTATTTCTGAGCACTTGTCAAAAACCATTTTCATGAATTCCTAGTCTGCTACACATCCCTTAAATGTTAACCCTGACAGCATTTGACCTCAGTCTTCTTTTCTTCTCTCTAAAATGGCTGCCAGAACATTTGCATTGTGATTTAATAATCATTGACTACCAAATCTCTGTTTCAGCCTGGTTGTAATCTAATATGTCAAATAATTTACAAAACATTTATACTTGGGTATACTACAGACATTTCAATCTACCAAGGCTAAGGGAGAATGCACAGCCTATTTCAAGGTGTTCCTCCTCATTCTCAGGGTCGATGCAGGTAATTTTTAGTCCACTGCTTCACTCAAGCCAGGGAAAGTAAACTTTATTTCTTATTCCCACAATTCTGTCACCAAATCTCATCAGTTTTGTATTTTTATTCTGTCTTAAATCTCCTTCCACATTTCTTACTTTCATAGATCAAATTTTTAATTCTTTTCCTAGACATATGCACTAGCCTCTGAATTGCTCCCTAGAATTGAATTTACCCCTTTTCCAATTCATTTTCTATCTTGCTATCAGAATAGTCTTTCTAAAGGATTAATAGACTCTTTACGCTAGAAATTTTTCATTGCCTTCAGAACAAAATCCAAACTTTATAGTATAATACAATATATCCTGTGTTCTAGCTATTATTTTTCTCTCTGACCTACTGAATGAATGGTACTTACACAATACTTGTTAATTTCAGAAAGCATGATATTTCATGAAATAGGTACATGGTTAACAGCATACATGAAATATATGAAGGCATGATTCTATTCTATTGCATAGAATACATGATAATTTTAATATACTAAGAACTTGGATCAACCAATGATTTAACATTTTTATTACATCTATAAGATTTTAAATTGCAAAATGCTTATCTATATATTAATTAGAATTAACTACAAAATATAAGCAAGCACTTGCCATCTTTTTAAATGTACAAAAATTATTGGTTTATTTGTTCTTTCTCTTTTAAAAATAAATTTTTACTTATTTTTTTAAGGTTGAGATGACTATCACGGGAAGAAACAATAGATACAAAGTGCTAGAAAATTAAGTAAGGCCTTTACCTGGTGATAGAAGTGGGAACAGACCTGTCAGCTCTGTTAACCTGCATTGATTCAGCCATAGAATAACTATGTGACTTTACCATAGTCATCCGTGGTAACCAATTTTCACGGACTATCTCAGACTCAAAGAATAGAACATTTTGTTTAAAATTTCTATTTTACACATATACTTTTATTTACTCCAGAATCCCCAAAGAGTTTTACTCTAAGCTATTAAAGTTACATCAGTTTCTTGGACTTCATTACCAGAAAGTAACAAGATTTTCTTCACCTGGTAAATTCAAGATCTAAAGAAATTCTAGTGTATTGTGAAGCAATTATTTATCCCAATTAAGATAAAAGGTATGCAGTTCAAAAGATTTAGCATTGCCATTAAATATGTTACACTAATGGATATATTTTAGGATTAAATCTATTTTAGCTTTCCTTATGTGATATAGCCTGGCAGGAAAGAGAAAGGGTATGCAATTCTTTTATTTTGGAGTTAAACCTTAAATGCTAAGCACACACACTCCTTTAAAGATTAAGAAGCACTTTATTTAGTCCTTGGTTTGCTACATGGAGTTGATTACTTCTAAATTTGATAGAAACCTGTAGAGTAAGTCTCATCAGTTCCAGGGGAGAATTCTAAAGCTCTGAATTGAATTTCTCAGATGGCACAATGTAAAAATTAAATAGATGTGTAGGCACCTCCATAGATTTTAATTCTCAGGAAGTTACTTCCTATAGCATTTTTTTAAATAATATATGACTGTTAGGAACTTTATAAACATCTATAGCCACAAATATGAGAAGTAATATACATTTAATATGATTACAGACCTTTCTGAATTTTATTATACTTAGTAAATCTTACTAAAATCTTTTAAAATTTAAATATTGCATTATAATTCATGGTCACAATAATTAAAGATATGAAGCATGTGTAAAAAAAGCAAAATCTTAGTGTATGTGTGTGTATATATATATATTTATTTATGTATATGCCAAACAAATATATATATATATGCCAAACATTTATTTAAATTTTATTTTCTCACAGGGAATTTCTCTAAACATCCCAATTTCCTACTATTTTATTGTCTATCCTGCCTTAACTTTCTTTTCAAGACCCACTTTTACTGATACTATATATTAATTTGCTTATTCTGAATTTCACGAGAACAAGATTTGAGTTACTGCTATATCTCTAACACTTAAAACTCTAATATTTGATAACTGAATGCATAAACTCATAATAATATATTTTATAGATCAGTGGATTTGGAATTAATCAGCATTGGGTGGAGCTACTGTTCATTATAATACAAGAAGAAGGTTTATTGATACTCAACCTATTCATAAAATGAAAATGCTAATAATGTTGTTTGCCAGGATTGCAAATTGACAGCATCAAAGGAGCCCAAATTAAAGTACTCTGTACAGTGCTCTAATATTTACTAAGATTATCTGTTATCATTGTCATTGCTATCATTTTATTTTTTGAACCAGTGAATTAACTTTGAATTCTATCCCATTCTTTAAACCATATTGTATTCCAAAAGGAATAAACAAACCTAACCACCTCGGATAATCCTGCATCAACTCATATAATACATATTATGTAATAAAGTATAAGGAAACACAAAAATTGAAAAAAAAGATAAAATTTAGACTCTATCATATTTCTATTACACCTACCACCTTCCTTAGAGAGATACTTTTTCTAAACATTTTTAACTTTTATATATGTTGCTTTTCATCAACAGTAGCCAGAAAAGAAAATATTGCTGAAGTAGATAGAAACATGGATCCCTGAGTAATGAAGAATGTTCTCCTAGCTTCAGTTCACTTCAGTTCAGTCACTCAGTCGTGTCCAACTCTTTGTGGCCCAATGAATCGCAACACGCCAGGCCTCCCTGTCCATCACCAACTCCCGGAGTTCACTCAGACTCACGTCCATCAAGTCAGTGATGCCATCCAGCCACCTCATCCTCAGTCGTCCCCTTCTCCTCCTGCCCCCAATCCCTCCCAGCATCAGAGTCTTTTCCAATGAGTCAACTCTTCGCATGAGGTGGCCAAAGTACTGGAGTTTCAGCTTTAGCATCATTCCCTTCAAAGAAATCCCAGGGCTGATCTCTTTCAGAATGGACTGGTTGGATCTCCTTACAGTCCAAGGGACTCTCAAGAGTCTTCTCCAACACCACAGTTCAAAAGCATCAATTCTTCAGCGTTCAGCTTTCTTCACAGTCCAACTCTCACATCCATAGATGACCACTGGAAAAACCATAGCCTTGACTAGACAGACTTTTGTTGGCAAAGTAATGTCTCTGCTTTTCAATATGCTATCTAGGTTGCTCCTAACTTTTCTTCCAAGCAATAAGCGTCTTTTAATTTCATGGCTGCAATCACCATCTTCAGTGATTTTGGAGCCCAGAAAAATAAAGTCTGACAGTGTTTCCACTGTTTCCGCATCTATTTCCCATGAAGTGATGGGACCAGATGCCATGATCTTCGTTTTCTGAATGTTGAGCAGTAAGTCCACTTTTCAGTCTCCACTTTCACTTTCTTCAAGAGGCTTTTTAGTTCCTCTTCACTTTCTGCCATAAAGGTGATGTCATCTGCATATCTGAGGTTATTGATATTTTTCCAAGCAATCTTGATTCCAGCTTGTGCTTCTTCCAGTCCAGCATTTCTCATGATGTACCTTGCATATAAGGTAAATAAGCAGGGTGACAATATACAGCCTTGATGTACTCCTTTTCCGATTTGGGGACAGTCTGTTGTTCCATGTCCAGTTCTAACTATTGCTTCCTGACCTGCATATAGGTTTCTCAAGAGGCAGGTCAGGTGATCTGGTATTCCCATCTCTTTCAGAATTTTCCACAGTTTATTGTGATCCACACAGTCAAAGGCTTTGGCATAGTCAATAAAACAGAAATAGCTGCTTTTCTGGAACTCTTTTGCTTTCTTGATGATCCAGCGGATGTTGGCAATTTGATCTCTGGTTCCTCTGCCATTTCTAAAACCAGCTTGAACATCTGGGAGTTCACGGTTCACATATTGCTGAAGACTGGCTTGGAGAATTTTGAGCATTAGTTTACTTGCATGTGAGATGAGTGCTATTGTGTGGTAGTTTGAGCATTTTGCAATGAAAACTGACCTTTCTCAGTTCTGTGGCGACTGTTGAGTTTTCCCCATTTGCTGGCATAAGAGGCCTGAAAAGAACAAGAATAGGGGAAGAGCCAAAATGGTGGAGAAGGAGTACATCTCTCTCCATGGATGCATCAGGAACGCATCTTCAGATGCAGAAGATCTCACAGAGCACCAGCTGGGAGCTGGCAGGAGTTTTTGATCACTGGAAAGGAATACAAAGATCCATGCAAACCTCAGAGTGTGAAGGAACGAAGGGAAAATGAGGGAGTGAGCAGGACTGGACCTACACTCACGGGATAGGCAAGCTGCGCAGTGGTGAGATAGCCACATAGGGGCGACAGGATTGGACAGAGGGAAAGCATTTGAGGCTGTTGGAGAATGGAGCAGTTGATTTATGACAGTCTGAGATCCACAGAGACAATCCGTGCTGTAGCCCTATGTACCCCAGAAAAGGACCCAAGTCCACCAGAATACACAGTGGATGAGAGCTGGAGCATATTGATTTGAGAGCAAATCCAGGGTGAGGAATGCTGTTAACTACGTGGAGAAGGCCTGAGGGGACAGGCCTGAGGAGTCAATGGTGGGCAATGCCTCTGGAGGAAAGCTAGGCAGCCATGGAGGCAGGCAGCTACTACTGAGTCATGAGGAAAGGGTAGAGCCATCACTGTAGAATCTCTCTCTCCATGCATTGGTGCTGGCAGCTGGCCAATAGAGAAAGACTTCAGAGAGGGTGGACCTTTGAGTGCCTGATGCTCCGAGCAATAGAAAAGGACCAGCTAGGGAAGCCTTTTGAATGGCAAAGGCTAGGGGAAGATTCTGATAGCATCATATCTTCTGAACTCATGGTTACCAGCTTCCCTGAGCATCTGGAGCTGCCAGGGTCCCTGTGATCCAAGCTAGCTATGCCACCTCCAGGTTTGATTCTTACTGGGGCAGAGCTGCTGGAGGATAGAACAAACTCTAATAGCATCATATCTGGTGTACCCGTGGCCACTGGCTTCCCTGTGTACCTGGAGCTGCCAGGGTCCCCATTGCACAAGCAGCCGTGACACTTTCACACCCAGTCCTCACTGGGGCAGATCCAAGTCCTCCAGGTACAAAATTCCTGGATGACCCACAAGCAGAGGCGGGGTAAAACCACAATTGAGTTCCAGGGCCAGAGTGACTAAGGAAGAGGATGCAAACCTTTCCACCAGCTGGACAATCCACAGATTAAATATACATGATCAACTAGAGAGACTGTGTCCACGGACTATATAGAAAGCAAGTGAGGGCTCCCACATAAGAAAATGCCTTAGGTCTGGCAGCTGTGGACGTTGGAGGCAAGAACATACAGGAGCAGGGCCAAATTAGAGTGTTAGTTGTCCCCACAATAGGTGCAAAGGAGAGCTCTCCCATCAGTATTGGAGGGCCTCCTTGCTAGGTAGAAATGGGCTGTGACTCATATTCTGAGAAAGGATGCTGACAGTTGAAACCCAAGAAAATAATTTATTATTATTTTTTTAATATTTTGATTGGTTCGGTAGTTGGTTCTGGATTTTTTTCCCTCTTCTTCTTCTTCTTCTTCTTTTTTTTTTTTTCTCCCACTGCTACTGTGGTTATTGTTTTCATTATTATTATTAACTTTATTCAAACTTTTGAGAAATTTTGTAACAGTGTTTCCTTTATATACTTCTACCTCTATATTAGCTTTTGCAGTTTGTTTTTTTTTTTTTTTTTTTTGGTGTGTGTGTGTGTTCTTTCTTTTTCTTTTTTTCCTTATTGTTCATTTCTTGGTGTCATTATTCTATAATATATACAAATATTTTATACACATCTATTTAACTTTGCTTTTCAATTATATTTCTTCATTTTTTTCACCATGTTTTTAGTTTGTTTTGTTTGCTTTTTTTCTCAGTTTTCTATTTCTCAGTTTTCTATGGTCTTGTTTTCTATTTTGTGTTATAGTTTTGTTTTTAATTTTTTTGTGTGTGCTCTTTATTTTTTTTTGTTATTATTATTATTTTCTTTATAATACTGTATTGGTTTTGCCATACATTGACATAAATCCACTATGGGTGTACGTGCGTTCCCATTTCTGAACCCCCCTCCCACCACACTCCCCATATCATCTCTCTGGGTCATCCCAGTGCACCAGCCCCAAGCATCCTGTATCCTGCATTGAACCTAGACTGGAGATTCATTTCTTACATGATAGTAAACATGTTTCAATGCCATTCTCCCAAATCATCCCACCTTCTCCCTCTCCCACAGAGTCCAAAATCTGCTTTATACACCTGAGTCTCTCCTGCTGTCTCACATACAGGGATATCATTACCATCTTTCTAAATTCCATATATATGTGTTAATATACTGTATTAAGGAGCAGTAGCTGTGCTTTGCTGGAGCAGCTGTGAAGAGATACCCCACGCCCAAGGTAAGAAAACCCCAAGTAACATGGTAGGTGTTGCAAGAGGGCATCAGAGGGCAGTCACACTGAAACCATAATCACAGAAATCTAGTCAATCTAATCACACTAGGACCACAGCCTTGTCTAACTCAATGAAACTAAGCCATGCCCGCAGGGCAACCCAAGACGGGTGGGTCATGGTGGAGAGGTCTGACAGAATGTGGTCCACTGGAGAAGGTTATGGCAAACCACTTCAGTATTCTTGCCTTGAGAAGAATAGTATGAAAAGGCAAAATTATAGGATACTGAAATAGGAACTCTCCAGGTTGGTAGGTGCCCAATATGTTACAGGAGATCAGTGGAGAAATAACTCCAGAAAGAATGAAGGTATGGAGCCAAAGCAAAAACAATACCCAGTTGTGGATGTGACTGGTGATAGAAGCAAGATCTGATGCTGTAAAGAGCAATATTGCATAGGAACCTGGAATGTCAGGTCCATGAGTCAAGGCAAATTGGAAGTGGTCAAACAGGAGATGGCAAGAGTGAACGTCGACATTCTAGGAATCAGTGAACTAAAATGGACTGGAATGGGTGAATTTAACTCAGATGACCATTATATCTACTACTGCAGGCAGGAATAACTCAGAAGAAATGGAGTAGCCATCATGGTCAACAGAAGAGTCTGAAATGCAGTACTTGGATGCAATCAAAAATGACAGAATGATCTCTGTTCGTCTAAAAGGCAAACCATTCAATATCACAGTAATCCAAGTCTATGCCCCAAGAGTAATGCAAAAGAAGCTGAAGTTGAACGGGTCTATGAAGACCTACAAGACATTTTAGAACTAACACTCAAAAAAGATATCTTTTTCATTATAGGGGACTGGAATGCAAAAGTAGGAAGTCAAGAAATACCTGGAGTAACAGGCAAACTTGGCTTTGGAGTACAGAATGAAGCAGGGCAAAGACTAATAGAGTTTTGCCAAGATGATGCACTGGTTATAGAAAACACCCTCTTCCAACAACACAAGAGAAGACTCAACACGTGGACATCACCAGATGGTCAACACTGAAATCAGATTGATTATATTCTTTGCAGCCAAAGATGGAGAAGCACTATACAGTCAACAAAAACAAGACTAGGAGCTGACTGTGGATCAGATCATGAAAACCTTATTAACAAATTCAGACTTAAATTGAAAAAAGTAGGGAAAACTGCTAGACCATTCAGGTATGACCTAAATCAAATCCCTTATGATTATACAGAGGAAGTGAGAAATAGATGGAAGGGCCTAGATCTGATAGATAGAATGCCTGATGAACTATGGAATGAGGTTCATGACATTGTACTGGAGACAGGGATCAAGACCATCCCCATGGAAAAGAAATGGAAGAAAGCAAAATGGTTGTCTGGGGAAAACTTACAAATAGCTGTGAAAAGAAGACAAGCGAAAAGCCAAGGAAAAAAGGAAAGATATAAGCATCTGAATGCAGAGTTCTGAAGAATAGCAAGAAGAGATAAGAAAGCCTTCCTCAGCGATCAATGCAAAGACATAGAGGAAAAGAACAGAATGGGAAAGATTAGAGATCTCTTCAAGAAAATTTGAGATACCAAGGGAACATTTCATGCAAAGATGGGCTTGATAAAGGACAGAAATGGAATGGACCTAACAGAAGCAGAAGATATTAAGAAGAGGTGGCAAGAATACACAAAACTGTACAAAAAGGATCTGCACGACGCAGATAATCATGATGGTGTGATCACTCATCTAGAGCCAGACATCCTGGAATGTGAAGTCAAGTGGGCCTTAGAAAGCATCACTACGAACAAAGCTAGTGGAGGTGATGGAATTCCAGTGGAGCTATTTCAAATCCTGAAAGATGATGCTATGAAAGTGCTGCAATCAATACTCCAGCATTTGGAAAACTCAGCAGTGGCCACAGGACTGGACAAGGTCAGTTTTCATTCCAATCCCAAAGAAAGGCAATGCAAAAGAATGCTGAAACTACCACACAATTGCACTCATCTCACATGCTAGTAAAGTAATGCTCAAAATTCTCCAAGCCAGACTTCAGCAATACATGAACCGTGAACTTCCTGATGTTCAAGCTGGTTTTAGAAAAGGCAGAGGAACCAGAGATCAAATTGCCAACACCCGCTGGATCATGGAAAAAGCAAGAGAGTTCTAGGAAAACATCTATTTCTGCTTTATTGACTATGCCAAAGCCTTTGACTGTGTGGATCACAATAAACTGTGGAAAATTCTGAAAGAGATGGGAATACCAGACCACCTGACCTGCCTCTTGAGAAATCTGTACGCAGGCCAGGAAGCAACAGTTAGAACTGGACATGAAACGATAGACTGGTTCCAAATAGGAAAAGGAGTACATCAAGGCTGTATATTGTCACCCTGCTTATTTAACTTCTATGCAGAGTACATCATGAGAAACGCTGGACTGGAAGAAACACAAGCTGGAATCAAGATTGTTGGGAGAAATATCAATAACTTCAGATATGCAGATGACACCACCCTTATGGAAGAATGTGAAGAGGAACTAAAAAGCCTCTTGATGAAAGTGAAAGAGGAGAGTGAAAAAGTTGGCTTAAAGCTCAACATTCAGAAAACGAAGATCATGGCATCCGGTCCCAACTCTCCATGGGAAATAGATAGAGAAACAGTAGAAACAGTGTCAGACTTTTTTTTGGGGGGGTGGGGCTCCAAAATCACTGCAGATGGTGACTGCAGCCATGAAATTAAAAGACGCTTACTGCTTGGAAGAAAAATTAGGAGCAACCTAGATAGCATATTCAAAAGCAGAGACATTACTTTGCTGACTAAGGTCCATCTAGTCAAGGCTATGGTTTTTCCTGTGGCAATGTATGGGTGTGAGAGTTGGACTGTGAAGAAGGCTGAGTGCCGAAGAATTGATGCTTTTGAACTGTGGTGTTGGAGAAGATTTTTGAGAGTCCCTTGGACTGCAAGGAGATCCAACCAGTCCATTCTGAAGGAGATCAACCCTGGGATTTCTTTGGAAGGAATGATGCTAAAGCTGAAGCTCCAGTACTTTGGCCACCTCATGTGAAGAGTTCACTCATTGGAAAAGACTTTGATGCTGGGAGGGATTGTGGGCAGGCGAAGAAGGGGACGACAGAGGATGAGATGGCTGGATGGCATCACTGACTCAATGAACAGGAGTCTGAGTGAACTCCGGGAGTTGGTGATGGACAGGGAGGCCTGGTGTGCTGCGATTCATGAGGTCACAAAGAGTCGGACACGACTGAGCACTGAACTGAACTGAACTGAACTGATACTGTATTGTTTTTTTTCTTTCTGGCTTACTTCACTCTGTATAATCGGCTCCAGTTTCATCCACCTCATTAGAACTGTTTCAAATGTATTCTTTTCAATGGCTGAGTAATGCACCATTCTGTATATGTATTTCTTTTCCATTCATCTGCTGATGGACATCTAGGTTGTTTCCATGTTCTGGCTATTATAAATAGTGCTGTGATGAACATTGGGGTACATGTGTCTCTTTCAATTCTGGTTTCCTTGGTGTGTATGCCCAGCAGTGGGATTGCTGGGTCATAAGGCAGTTCTATTTCCAGTTTTTTAAGGAATCTCCACACTGTTCGCCATAGTGGCTGTACTAGTTTGCATTCCCACCAACAGTGTAAGAGGGTTCCCTTTTCTCCACACCCTCTCCAGCATTTATTGCTTGTAGACTTTTGGACTGCAGCCATTCTGACTGGTGTGAAATGGTACCTCAGTGTGGTTTTGATGTGCATTTCTCTGATAATGAGTGATGTTGAGCATCTTTTCATGTGTTTGTTAGCCATCTGTATGTCTTCTTTGGAGAAATATCTATTTAGTTCTTTGGCCCATTTTTTATTGGGTCATTTATTTTTCTGGAATTGAGCTGCAGGAGTTGCTTGTATATTTTTGAGATTAGTTCTTTGCCAGTTGCTTCATTTGCTATATTTTTCTCCCATTCTGAAGGATGTCTCTTCACCTTGCTTATAGTTTCCTTTGTTGTGCAGAAGTTTTAATTTTAATTAGATCCCATTTGTTTATTTTTGCTTTTATTTCCAGTATTCTGGGAGGTGGATCATTGAGGATACTGCTGTGATTTATGTCGTAGAATGTTTTGCCTATGTTCTCCTCTAGGAGTTTGGCCTTGTCCTGTATCCAAGACAGGTACCATCCAACTACCAGCAACACCTCACATAAATAACAAGCAAGACAAGAGGACAAACCAAGTCATCAGCAGACAGGCTTCCCACAGACTTCTGAAAACACACCATCTCACATAGCTTGCCTATCAGAGGGAAAAAACATGTTTTCCCAGCAAAACACATGTACAATTACCTCCTAACATGAAGCCTACACAAACCACTGGATCAACCTCACCCACTGAGGGTAAAAATCAAAAGCAAGAGCAACTACAACCCTATAGCTTGGGGAACGGAGACTTCAGACATAGTAAGTTAGATAAAATGAAGAGAAAGATAATCATGCAGGAAATGAAAGAACAAGGTAAAAACCCACAAGGCCAAAGGAACAAAGAGGGAATAGGCAAACTGCCAGAAAGAGAATTCAGAGTAATGACAGTAAAGATGATCCAACATCTTGAAAATAGAATGGAAAAAAAAAAAAAAAAGCAAAAATCACTGAACACATTTAACAATGACCTAGAAGAAATAAATAATAAACAGTGCCAAACAATAAAATTATTGAAATTAAAAATACTCTAGAAAAAAACAATAGCAGAAAAACTGAGGCAGAAGAATGCATAAGTGAGCTGGAGTATAGAATAGTAGAAATAACTGTTGAATAACAGAATAAACGTAAAAGAATGGAAAGAATTGAGGATAGTTTCAGAGACCTCTAGGATAATGTTAAATGTGCCAACATAAGGATTATAGGGTTTCCATAAAAAGAAGAAAAATAAAGGGTCTGAGAAAATTTTCAAAAAGATTATAGTCAAAAATTTCTGCAATGTCGGACAGCAAACAGTCTCTCAAGTTCAAGGAACTGCAGGGTCCAATACAGGATATTCTCAAGGAGAAATATGCTCAGACCATATTAATCAAAGTAAAACAAACAAACAACACCAATAAAACAGAAAGAAAAAAACAGTAAATACAGCAATGGAAAAGCAACAAGTATTATACAAGGGAAACACCATACTGTAAGCAGCTGATCTTTCAACAGAATCTCAGAAGGTCAGTAGGGAATGGCAGAATATATTTAGACTGATGAAAGGGAAAACTCTACAACTCTACAACTGTACGCACAAAAGATCATACTCAAAATTTATGGAGAAATCAAATGTTTTACAGACAAGCAAAAGTTCAGATTACTTAGCACCACCAAACCAGCTTTACAACAAATGTTAAAGGGACTTGGAGCAAGGAATGGCTACATATTTCAGTATTCTTGCTGGGAGAATTCCATGGATGGAGAACTCTGGCAAGTTGACGACCATGGGGTTGGAAGAGTCAGAAACAACGGAGCGACTAACATACATGCACATGGAAGTAAGAAACATAAGAGAAGGAAAAGACCTACCAAATAAAGATAAATAAATAAACTAAAACAATTAAGAAAATGCCATTAGGAACATACATATCAATCATTACTTTAAATATAGATGCATTAAAGACTGCAACCAAGACACAGACTGGCTGAATGGATATAAAAACAAGACTCATAATATGTACACTGTCTACAAGAGACCCACTTCTGACCTAGAGACATATAAAGACTGAAGGTGAGAGAATGAAAATTATATTCTATGTATATGGGAATCATAAGAAAGCTGAAGTAGCCATTCTCATATCAGACAGAAAATATCTAAAACAAAGAATATTAAAAGAGATAATGAAGGACACTACATGATCAAAGGCTCAAACCAAGAAGAAAGCATGACAACTGTAAATATTTACACACCCAAGAGAAGAGGAACACATAAGGCAAATACTTAAAGACATAAAAGGGGAAATTGACAGTAACATAACAAAGGTAGGGAATTTTAACACCCCACTTATATCAATGGGAAGATAATCAAAATAGAAGATTAATAAGAAAACATAAGCCTTAAATCACACACTAGAGCAAATGGGCCTAATTGATATCTTCAGAATATTCCATCCAAATGCAGAATACATTTTCTTCTCATGTGCACAAAAAACTTTCTCCTGGATAGATCACATCTTGAGTTACAAATAAAACAGAGGTAAATTTTTTAAAAATTGAAAATGTATCAAGCATTTTTTCTGACCACACTGCTTACACTAGATGTTGATTACAAGAAAAAGTCTATAAAAAGAAAATGAACAAATGGAGATTAAACAACACATTTCTAAATAACTAACAGATTACTAAAAAAATAAGAAGGTAAATAAAAAAAAATACCTAGAAAAAATGACAACAAAACACGGTCATTCAAAACATGGGATGGAACAAAAGCATTTTTAAGAGGAAAGATTATAGCAATATAATCCTACCTCAAGAAAGAAAAAAAAATTAAATAGGCAACTTAAATTTACACATAAAGCAAATGGAAAATGAACAACAACAACAAAAAAAAGCAGAAAGAAAAAAAAAATCAGCAGAAACAAATGAAAAAGGAATGAAGGAAACAGTAGTAAAAATCAATAAAACTAAAAGCGTGTTCTTTGAGAAGATAAATATAAATGACCAACCATTTTCCAGACTCATCAAGAAGAAAGAGAGAAGACTCAAATCAACAAAATTTGAAATGAAAAAGGAAAGCTTACAACAGACAATGCAGAAAAACAAAGGATCATAAAAGACTATAATGAGCAACTATATGCCAATAAAATGGATAATCTGGAAGAATGAACTGATTCTTAGAAAAGCACCAATTTCCAAGACAATTTCCAAGACTGAACCAGGAAGAAATAGAAATTATGAACAAGTCAATCACAAGCACCGAAACCAAACTGTGATCAAAGTCTCCCCCAAAACAAAAGTTCAGCGCCAGATTACCTCACACGTGAATGGTATCAAGTGTTTCAGTACAGTTCCGTCGCTCAGTCATGTCCGACTCTGCGACTTCATGAACTGCAGCACGCCAGGCTTCCCTGTCCATCACCATCTCCTGGAGTCTACTCAAACTCATGTGCATCAAGTTGGTGATGCTATCCAACCATCTCATCTTCTGTTGTCCCCTTCTCCTGCCCTCAATCTTTCCCAGCACCAGGGTCTTTTCAAATGAGTCAGCTTTTTGCATCAGGTAGCCAAAGTATTGGAGTTTCAGCTTTAGCATCAGTCCTTCCAATGAACACCCAGGACTGATCTCCTTTAAGATGGACTGGTTGGACCTCCTTGCAATCCAAGGGATTCTCAAGAGTCTTCTCCAACACCACAGTTCAAAAGCATCAGTTCTTCAGTGCTCAGCTTTCTCCACAGTCCAACTCTCACATCCATACATGACCACAGGAAAAACCATAGCCTTGACCAGACGGACCTTTGTTGGCAAAATAATGTCTCTGCTTTTTAATATGCTGTCTAGGTTGGTCATAACTTTCCTTCCAAGGAGTAACGTCTTTTAATTTCATGGCTGCAATAAACATCTGCAGTGATCTTGGAGCCCCCCAAAATAAACTCTGATACTGTTTCCCCATCTATTTCCCATGAAGTGATGGGACCAGATGCCATGATCTTAGTTTTCTGAATGTGGAGCGTTAAGCCAACTGTTTCAATCTCTTCTTTCACTTTCATCAAGAGGCTTTTTAGTTCCTCTTCACTTTCTGCCATAAGGGACCACGCAGAAGCGTGGCAGCTGCGCAGAAGCATGGCCAAGAGGAGCTACCTGTCAACCAAGGTCAGGGGCGACAACCAAGAGAGCCAGGTTGCGATGGCACAGGAGCGGCTGAGAGGAGCAACCCCACATCCAAGAAGCAGTGGATGCATGGGCACAAATGGGTCGAGAGGAGGTACTCCACATTCAAGGTCAGGAGGGGTGGCCGTGAGGAGATACCCCTCATTCAAGGTAAGGAGCAGAAGCTGTACTTTGCTGGAGGAGCCATGAAAAGATACCCTATGTCCAAGGTAAGAGAAGCCCAAGTAAAATGGTAGGTGTTACAAGAGCGCAGACACACTGAAACCATAATCACAGAAAACTAGCCAATCTGATCACACAGACCACAGCCTGTCTAACTCAATGAAACTAAGCCATGACATGTTGGGCCACCCAAGACAGACAGGTCATGGTGGAGAGGTCTGACAGAACGTGGTTCACTGGAGAAGGTTATGGCAAACCACTTCAGTATTCTTGCCTTGAGAAGAATAGTATGAAAAGGCAAAATGATAGGATACTGAAAGAGGAACTCTCCAGGTCGATAGGTGCCCAATATGTTACAGGAGAGATCAGTGGAGAAATAACTCCAGAAAGAATGAAGGGATGGAGCCAAAGCAAAAACAATACCCAGTTGTGGATGTGACTGGTGATAGAAGCAAGGTCCGATGCTGTAAAGAGCAGTAGGAAACTGGAACACCCTCTTCCAACAACACAAGAGAAGATTCTAAACATGGACATCACCAGATGGTCAACACTGAAATCAGATTGATTGTATTCTTTGCAGCCAAAGATGGAGAAGCTCTATACAGTCAGCAAAAACAAGACTGGGAGCTGACTGTGGGTCAGATCATGAAATCCTTATTGCCAAATTCAGACTTAAATTGAAGAAAATAGGGAAAACCACTAAAGCATTCATGTGTGACCTAAATCAAATCCCTTATAATTATACAGTGGAAGTGAGAAATAGATTTAAGGGCCTAGATCTGATAGACAGAGTGCCTGATGAACTATTGCATAGGAACCTGGAATGTTAGGTCAGTGACTCAAGGCAAATTCGAAATGGTCAAACAGGAGATGGCAAGAGTGAACGTCGACATTCAAGGAATCAGCGAACTAAAATAGTGGAATTGGTGTATTTAACTCAGATGACCATTATATCGACTACTGTGGGGAGGAATCCCTTAGAAGAAATGGAGTAGCCATCATGGTCATTAGACAGAGTGCCTGATGAACTATGAATGGAGGTTCGTGACACTGTACAGGAGACAGGGATCAAGACCATCCCCATGGAAAAGAAATGCAAAAAAGCAAGATGGCTGTGTGAGGAGGCCTTACAAATAGCTGTGAAAAGAAGAGCATCAAAAAGCAAAGGAGAAAAGGAAAGATATAAGCATCTCAATGCAGAATTCCAAAGAATAGCAAGGAGAGATAAGAAAGCCTTCCTCAGTGATCAGTGCAAAGAAATAGAGGAAAACAACAGAATGGGAAAGACTAGAGATTTCATCAAGAAAATTAGAGATACCAAGGGAATATTTCATGCAAAGATGGGCTCAATAAAGGAGAGAAATTGTATTTACCTAACAGAAGCAGAAGATATTAAGAAGAGGTGGCAAAAATATACAGAAGAACTGTAAAAAAAAGAGTTTCATGACCCAGATAATCACGATGGTGTGATCACTCACCTAGAGCCAGACAACCTGCATGTGAAGTCAAGTGGGCCTTAGAACAAAGCTAGTGGAGGTGATGGAATTCCAGTTGAGCTATTTCAAATCCTGGAAGATGATGCTGTGAAAGTGCTACACTCAATATGACAGCAAATTTGGAAAACTCAGCAGTGGCCACAGGACTGGAAAAGGTCAGTTTTCATTCCAGTCCCAAAGAAAGACAATGTCAAAGAATGCTCAAACTACCGCACAATTGCACTCATCTCACATGCTAGTAAGGTAATGCTCAAAATTCTCCAAGCCAGGCTTCAGCAATACATGAACTGTGAACTTCCAGATGTTCAAGCTGGTTTTAGAAAAGGCAGAGTAACCAGAGATCAAATTGCCAACATCTTCTGGATCATCAAGTAAGTAAGAGAGTTCCAGAAAAATATCTATTTCTGCTTTATTGACTATGCCAAAGTCTTTGACTGTGTGGATCACAATAAACTGTGGAAAATTCTGAAAGAGATGGGAATACCAGACCACCTGACCTGCCTCTTGAGAAACTTATATGCAGGTCAGGAAGCAACAGTTAGAACTGGACATGGAACAACAGACTGGTTCCAAATAGGAAAAGGAGTATGTCAAGGCTGTATACTGTCACTCTGCTTATTTAACTTATACACAGAGTAGTACATCATGAGAAATGCTGGGCTGGAAGAAGCACAAGCTGGAATCAAGATTGCCAGGAGAAATATCAATAACCTCAGATTAAGTGTTTAGAGAAGACCTAATGCCTATACCTGAAAAACTCTTCCAAAAAATTGCAAAGAAAGGACACTTTCAAATTCACTGTTTGAAGCCACCACACCATAACACTAAAACCAGCCAAAGGCATCACAGAAAAAAAAGAAAATTACAGGCAAATATCACTGATGAACATGGATGCAAAAATCATCAACAAAATTCTAGTTAACAGAATCCAACAACACATTAAAAGCATCATACAACATGATCACATTTAGTTTATTTACTCGTGGCAAGGAGCTGTCAATATATGCAAATCAGCAAATATAATACACTATCTTATCAAATTAAAATATTAAAATCATATGATAATTTTAATAGATGCAGAAAAGTCTTTCACCAAAAGTTAGCACCCAGTTATGATAAATTATCTCTAGAAAATCAGCATAGAAAGAACCTACCTCAACATAATAAAGACCATATACCGTAAACTCAGTCTTCCCAAGTGGCACTATTGGTAAAGAACCCACCTTCCAATGAATAAGATATAAGAGACACAAGTTCAATCCTTGAATTGAGAATATCTCCTCAATGAGGGCACAGAAATCTACTCCAGTTTTCTTGCCTGGAGAATCCCACTGACATAGGAGCCTGATAGGCTACAGTCCATAGGGTTGCAAAGAGTCAGACATACCTGAAGCAACTTAGCACACACACAATAAATCCTGAGCAAATATTATTGTCAACAGTGAAAACCTGAAAGCATTTCTTCTAAGATCAGGAACGAGACAAGTGTGTCCACACTTGCCACTATTATTCAACATAGATTTGTAAGTCTTAGCCTTGGAAATCAGAGAAGAAAAAGATATAAAGAGAATCTCGATTGGGAAAAAAGAAGCAAAACTATCACTGTTTGCAGATGACATGATACTATTCATAGAAAATCATGAAGATTCTATCAGGATATTATTAGACTTAACTAATGAATTTAGTTAAGTTGCAGGATACAAAATAAATACACAGACTGAAATCCCTATCAAATTACCTATGGCATTTTTCACATCAGTATAACAAAAAAATTCACTAATTGTATGGAAACACAAAAGATCCAGAATAGCCAAAGCAATCTTGAGAAAGAACAGAATTGTAAAAATCGATCATCCTGAATTCAGAACTACCTACAGCCATTAAGACAGTATGGTACTGGCACTAAACCAGAAATACAAACCAATGGAACAAGATAGAAAGCCCAGAGATAAACCTACACATTTGTGGAAAATTTATTTTTTACAAAGTAGGCAAAAATATACAACAGAGAAAATATAGTCTCTTCAATAAGTTGTACTGGGAAAACTGGAAAGCTGTATGTAAAATAATAAAATTAGAACACTTCCTAATACCATACACAAAGATATAGCCAAAATGATTTAGAGACCTAAATGTAAGACTGGAAACTATAAAAGTCTTAGAGGAAAACAGGTAGAACATTCTTTGGTATAAATCACAGCAAGACCTTTTGTGATTCACCTCCCAGAGGAATGGAAATAAAATAAAAAATAAACAGATGGGACCTAAATAAACTTGAAAGCTCCTGCACAGCAAAGGAAATCATAAACAAGTCAAAAGACAATTCTAAAAATGGGAGAAAACAATTGCAAATGAAGCAACTGACAGAGGACTAATCTCAAAAATGTACAAGCAGAACATGCAGCTCAATATCAGAAAAACAAACAGCTCAATATCAGAAAAACAAACAGCTCAATGGAAAAAAAAAAAAAGGTGTGTGTGTGTGGGGGGTGTTGGGCAGAAGATCTAAACAGACATCTCACCAAAGAAGACACACAGATGGCTAATAAGCACATGTAAATATGCTCAAGGTCACTTATTATTAAAGAAATGCAAATCAAAACTACAATGAGGTATGACCTCACACCAGTCAGAATGACCATAATTTAAAAAATCTAAAAGTGATAAATTCTGGAGAGGATGTGGAGAAAAAGGAATCCTCTTGCTATTGATGGGAATATATACTGATATAGCCACTGTGGAGAACAGTGTGGAGATTCCTTAAAATCTAGGGATAAAACTACCATATGACTGAGCAATCCTACTACTGGGCATATATCATGAGAAAACTAGAATTCTAAAAGACACAGGCACCTTAATGTTCATTGCAGCACTACTTACAATAGTCTGGACATGAAAGCAATCTAGATATCCACTGACAATGAATGGATAAAGATGTAGCAGTACGTATATACAATGGAATATTACTCAGCCATACAATGGGACAAATTCAATTCAGTTCTAGTGAGGTGGATGAAACTATCGCCTATTACAAGATTGAAGTGAATTAGAAAGAGAAAACTACTGTGCATTAATGCATATATAAGAATCTAGAAAAGTGATAGTGATGAAACTATTTGTAGGACAAAAATAGAGACACAGAGATAGAAAACAGACGTGTGGACACAGTGGGAGAGGAAAGAGTGAGACAAATTAAGAGTAACATTGCAACATATATGTTGCCATATGTAAACTAGATAGCCTGTGTGAATTTGCTGATGCAGGGAACTCAAATAGGTGCTCTGTGACAACCTAGAATGGTGGGATGGGATGAAAGGTGGGAGGGAGATTCAAGAGGGAGTGGACATATATATACATACCTATGACTGATTAATGTTGATGTATGGCAGAAACCAACACATACTGTAAAGCAATTATCTTTCAATTAAAATAAATAAATTTGAAAAACAGGAATGAAAGATTAGGGGCAAAAGAAGCTGTAGAGAAGACATAATTAATATCCCTTTAGAAATGATCACAAAGCTTGCAGATATTTGTATTTCATGGAAATGCTCATCAGAGAAAATTAATGAGGGCACTTTCAACAATGAATGGACATGACCCATCCCAAAGTGTCAGACAGCTTCTCTCCTCAGCCACCCTACTCCAGTGTTTATGTGACGGACACAGGGGCAGAGTAACCTTGGTGACACATTGGGGAAGCTACCACCACTGATGAATGTGAGACTTTCCAACAATGGAGACCAAAAACAAGTTTTCAATATGGCAAAATTCGTTGAAGAGACTAGGTCTCAATTTGGTTACACAGCATCCCTTCCACCCTAAGAGGGATAACTGTTTATCTTTAATGGCCTCAATACTTATTTTTCCTGCCTGGGGTGCCCCTAACTGCACCACCATCCCAGGTCTAACATAATATCTGGCTTGCTGCTGCTGCTACTGCTAAGTTGCTTCAGTCGTGTCTGATTCTGTGCGACCCTATAGACATAGATGTCAGCCCACCAGGCTCCCCCATCCCTGGGATTTTCCAGGCAAGAACACTGGAGTGGGGTGCCATTGCCTTCTCCGAATATCTGGTCTATTGATATGTAATTCCAAACGATGTTGCCTGAGACTAAAGGGCCCATTTTCTAAGAAAGTAGCTGTTAGGCTAAGTGGCTAAGTCACTTCAGTCATGTCCGACTCTGTATGACGCCATAGATGGCAGCCCACCAGGCTCCCCCGTCCCTGGGATTCTCCAGGCAAGAACACTGGAGTGCGTTGCCATTTCCTTCTCCAATGCATGTAAGTGAAAAGTGAAAGGGAAGTTGCTCAGTCGTGTCTGACTCTTTGCGACCCCATGGACTGCAGCCTACCAGGCTCCTCCATCTATGGGATTTTCCAGGCAAGAGTACTGGAGTGGGGTGCCATCACCTTCTCTGAAGTAGCTGTTATCATGGGCATAAATACACAAAGTGCACTGGCAGCACTATGTTCTTTATTAAGACAGCCAAGTAATAGTGAACTGGCCTACAAAAGTCTCAGTTAAGATACCATCCCAGAGAAAATATTCAGTAGAATTGAAATGCATTCCTTCCAGATATATGCATTTGCTCAATCACTGATTATAACAAGTCCAATAACATATTGGTCTTGAAAACAAGGGGTGCCAATAGAATTGATTCCTTCTTCCTTATATTTATGTCTTTGCATAATATATGTATCTCCTATCCTCACCAACTCAGACGTTGCTATGTTAAAGGTTTAGTTACTAGGGGAGAAATATTTCCACCAGGAGTTATAATAAGAATTCCTCTGAACATGATGCTGCGAATCTACTCAGTTTGCTTTGGGTCTCTTGTGACAATAAGCTAGTGGTCACATTGTTATGAGGAGCTAGGTTTGCAGCTCTGAAGACAGAACAGTAGGGTTGGAAAGAGAATGTCTGAAACCGAGGGGGTTCACTAGGGCAACTCCTGGTGCTGCTCTGCCTGGCCCACTGACCAAGTGTGTGAAACCTGCAGCAACAAAGGCAGGGCAACTAAAGATCAGACCATTCATGAATAAAGGTCTGAGGTCACTCCTCTAGTAAAGCATAGAGACTAGCCTGAAGTACTGGCTAAAGGGGAGGGGAATCTAGAGAAGAAGTAGAACAGAGACATTGAATATCAATCAATAAGGATGTAAGAAGACTAGATGAAGCAGTAGGGCTCAGTGATATCTTTCAGAGACTGAGGTGAGCTAACACCTTGGGGGAGAATAGGAAGGACTGAATTTTATACCTGTACTCCCTGTTCTTCTAGAAAAAGAAATGAGGATATTTTATTCTCACAGAGATGGAGATCCTGCATTGCTGAACAAAAACTGCATGTGAAGGGCACTAGTGTATCTCTCTGGTGCTAGGGCTGAGAGGGATCATTCTTTCACATTAACTACTTCAGATCTTCCAACCTCAACAGTGGCTTCTTTTAGCTGCCACCATGAAGATTTGATCTGGCTTGGGGTCTCAAATACTGCTTACAGGACAGCTTCACATCTCTTTGCCTTGTGTCTGCATCTCCTATTCTGGGGATTCCCTAAGAATGGCTCCATGGGATTCTTCTTGATGCTCATGTATGCACAGCCTAGAAGCAGTCGTGTGTTAACACCCGGTGGAGCCAAACTGTTATCACTGAGAGGTGGGAGACTATGGATAAATTCTTCTGCTCTTCTCACGCCAGGATAGTCAGCCCTATATATTTGAATTCTAGGGGGATCAATTAGTCATTTAGCAGCTGTCATAGAATGCTATAATTTCTGGGGAACCCAGGTTAAGGTTCTGGGTTTCCCCTAGTGGCTCTTTTGGTTACAAACAAAACAAACAAACAAAACTGCATCTACAATAAAGGAGATCACCTGCAGCACAAGAGACCCAGGGGCTGAACCCCTGGAGAAGGAAATGACCCCCACTCCAGTATTCTGGCCTGGAAAATCCCAGGGACAGAGGAGCCTGGTGGGCTGCAGTCCATGTGTTCACAAGAGTTGGACACAACTTAGTGACTAAACTAGAACAGAATCACAGTTTAAGATAAATATATCTTTTTAAATTGCATGATATTTTTAACGTAAGAAGAGTGCACTGAAAATACGGTTTAAAGATAGAACTGTGAGTAGAAATGTGATGGGTATTCTCTACCAAATGATTGTGTATAGACTCTATGTTCCGAATAATATTGTTTACAGATGCATTATTTTTAACTTCTCTCATTTTATTAGTGTATGTAATAACTTAAGGTTCAAATAGTGTGGACCTAAATTATACTTCTTTTGTTGATAAAAATCTGTAAAGACTGGTCAAATTTAGCATTTATTTTTAATAATAATTTTAAGATTAATTAATTACTATCACAGAAGACATTGATATTTGAAGAGTAATGAGTATACTAAACAATGTCCCGATATATTTTTAAAAGAGTAACTCTCTTTTTGTGCAATTTATCCTATTACCAAGTAAGAAACCTAATAAGTGAAATATGTCCAAATACTAGACATGAGTATGTCCAGATATATTAAAAGATTTAAATACAGGTTAAAGTTTGAAATGTAAGGGCAAGACACCTATTTCAAACCATTCATACCATAGAAATTTATCTGCCTTCATTTTTTTTCAGGTTTTTCTATTTTATTTTATTTTTATTTTATTAATTTTTAAAATTTAAATTTATTTATTTTAATTGGAAGGCTAATTACTTTACAACTTGCTCTCCTTCTTGCTCTTTCATCTCTTGCCTCTCCTCTCAAACTCTGGCTAAGGATGTGCAGCAAAAATATGACAACACCCAAATCTTCCTGAATTCCTGTTGTATAAACTCTTAAGATACTCCACATTACAGAATAGATATCTTGCTTCATAATTAATATAAATATTACCTTAGTTGGATACTTGTGTTAAAAGACTACATGTCATAAAGTATATATGGACTCTGCAGTGTTGTAGGGAATTCAAGTGGGAGCAAAGGATCTCATGTAATAAGCCTTCATTAATCATAGGTGTCAACATGAGTGAATAAAACAACATTTGTGGTTCCTTAAAGGCAGGGACCACTAAAGAGAATGGAAGTCAAAATATATATATGACAAAATCAGATATTCTTAAGAGGAAGTCTGATGCTGTAATATTAAATTGTGTTCTAACTCTTTAGAAGGGTAATATTTCATTGTTTTAACAGCTTCCCTTTGTCATATTTACACACATATACACCAGAATAAATGCTCTATTGCATTTGAAGGCCGATTTTACCCAGTTACATGACTCTCTGGGGTCCCTAAATGTTATTTATCCCACTTCTTGGCTGAGTTAGTTGTAGTTTAACACATAGCATAAAAAGAATTTGATGGGTGCTTACATGCTACAAGAGGAGTATCTCTAAATCCAGAGAAACCCAAACTAAAAGAAAGTATTCAATTATACAAATACATAAAGGAAAAAGCAAAAAGGAAAAGCAGAGTCATTTTATTTTTAGAGAAACAGTAAATAAAAATTTTTATCCTTGGTAAGTCATAGAATAGGCTCTTTATGGTTTTCTGCCTTGTTTGATAAAGTCTATATAATATGGTGTTCTACTGAGATTTACAGATTATATTCTAATATTTTTATTTTTTACAAGAAAGTATTTTAAACTTCTAGCCTTCATGAAATTGTTGATTTTTTCTTGTTTTTCAATATTTTTCAACCAATTCCCAAACAAATTTTTTGACGATTACATTACTGACCCTCCAAAGAGAAGCAATCTACCCAAAGGCATCTAGTAATAAAATATGTGGAGTTTTGGTAACATAACTGGGTAGATTCTCATCTATCTTGCTTCTTCTTGCAGCATACACAGAGAGACTGAATTTTCCATAATTCTGTGTGATCACATTGATACCCCATGACTAGTTCTGAACAAGAGAATGTGGCAGGTAGTAATTGTACCCCACTTTATCTTGTTTCTTAACATTTCTTGGAAGTGGGTTGGGGATATAACCCTCAGCTCTACGATTCTAAGTAAAAGATTTGAGATGTCAGAGCCACACAGTAGAAGGACACTGCAGTCCAGAATCACCACTAGGTGAATAGTTCCCAGGAGAGATTCCTTACTAGCATCAGAGAGTTAAGTAAGGAAAAAAAAAAAAATCCATTTTGGCTGATCCACTGAAGTTTGGAAACTGAACAGTGTAGCAGCCAATGGTAAACACTTCCATTATGAAGGGTCAAATACAGTGATCCTATAGGTGATTGTGAAAGTCAAATATAGTTATCAGTTCTACAGTTAGAGGGCAAGTTCAAGTGTGCCAATTTTTGTGTAACTTTGATCATTTCATATGCATTCACCTAATGCAATTCCATTGAACAAAATAGGATATTTGACCATTCTTTAAGAATCTGAACACCTGAAATACGGAAAACTATAATCCTTACTGTGACCTAAAATGAAGTTTCTCAATCCCTAGCCTCCAACCACAGAAATTTACTTGAAATTATTTTATCACCATTAAGTGATGTGCTACTTTGTCTTCTTCTACAACTCTGCCAATATGTCTTCCTAGAATTTTAATGTATAGCTATTTGTGAAAACAGAGATATTGACTATTGTGGGGACAGCTATTTTAAAAAAAACAGTATGACAATATATTGAAAATAGTAAGGAAATGCTAAAACATGCTATTATTTTTTTTTTCATATCTAATCCAAGTCTGGTTCCTTTATTGTACTTTATCATAAATATAGTACTAATGAGGATTGTAAGGAAACATCAGTATTTTCAAGAAGAAAATCAGTTGATCAGTTCCAGTTTCAAATTATCTTCAGAGAATTTAAAATTTCAGATCCATTGCTCATCTTTTTTTGACTCAAATTCCCGGTCACATTATTAGCTAAGAATCCAAATACTAAATATTCTATCACCCACCTCTTCTTTTTTAAAAAAAATTAAATGTTTTTTAGAGCAGTTTTAAATGAACAAAATTGAGTGGAAAATGTTTAGAGTTCCCGTTTACCCTCTCACCCCTTCACCCCTCTCTGTTTTCTCCCCTTTCTTTATGTATCAGTTATACAACTTTGGATGCGACTGAGCGACTGAATTGAACTGATCTATAAAACTTTTAGAATTTTTTTTTTTTTGGTGATTCCTCTAAACTTTATAGTACACATTTAAAATCAATCCAAGTCCATATTTTTAATTAATGAAAAACTCAGTAAGGCATTCTGAAGGAATTGTGTGTGGAGATAGCACAAAGGAAACTTATAGAAACATATTTGAAGCAAAGTAAAACATGTAGTGATTTTAATCATAAAACCAAGCCAAACTCTATGGAGCCCTCCCAGGACAGACACTGCCATGTCCTCTGCCTGCCTCTTGTCTGCAAAAAGATATTTTAGCTGAAGAACAAATTTAGTCAGAGAAGGGAGAAAATGCTGAAGCAAAGGAAAGCAGTCAATGAGACCATAGAATAATAGGTTAGTCACTAAAGTCACAGACCTTTAGTTCCTCGACAAGATATATCAACATGAGATACAGATAATATTCTGAGCCATATCTTTTGAGCTGTTTTACAGATGTTGAAACCTCTACCAGGGGAAAGAGTTAACTACATGATGATCAGACTGTAGCCATTGCATAAGCTTCTCCCTCTTACACAATTCCAAGAACTTGCCTCAAGGAAATGGAGCCAAACCAACCCAGGAATTGAAGATTAATGTACTTAGAACAATCAAGATGATGTCGATCAGACCATGACCAATTTCAAGATGACTGAAAATTTATAAACATCATGTGGAGAATGAGAGGATAGAGACATTAGGCCTACAGAGAAAACATAAAATCATACAACTTATTTGTTCTGTAAAATAACTAAATATGTTTATGAAGTGAAGTCATTTCAGTCATGTCTGACTCTTTGTGACCCCATGGATTGTAGCCTGCTAGAATCCTCCATTCATGGGATTTTCCAGGCAAGAATAACGGAGTGGGTTGCCATTTCCTTCTCAAGGGGATCTTCCCAACCCAGGGATCGAACCTGATCCTCCCACATTGCAGACAGACTCTTTACCATCTGAGCCAATAGGGAATTCCTAAATATGTATATATACATAGTTTACATAAATCTTGCTTTTATTACTTTTAGAATTAATGTACAATATAACACACAGAAGATATCATCAGAGTACACATAGGTGTTTTTTACATGGATGATAAAAAGTAATGATACAGTTCCAAAAGTTGAGAAGTAAGAGGATTAAGTACAGGCAAACAGAAGTGTAGTAGTGCTAATATCTCCATATTTACATTGACATGAATTAGTAACTACTATGGAGAATTAGGAAGTCAATAGTTATAGGAAGACACTGGTAAAAGGGTACTGGAAATAATGTAAGAGATTCACAGCTTCATGTCTCATAGCTAAAAATCAATAAATAATGTCTAGAATTAATACAAAAGCTAGTGAAATAAGTATGTTATTTAACATTATTGAGGTAACTAAAAAGAGAAATTAAGTGCTGAAATATGTTTACTTATAAAAAATAAATGCCAGTAAGGGGAATTTTATCAATAGACATTTGCTTTTTATAACTGCTTTTGGTATTTAAATATATTTGGTATATATATATATATATATATATGCATATTTTACTTTTTTCCTCTTCCTTTTCTTTTAATGAGACAGAAATTTTAAGAGAAAAGGGAAATACCAAAGAAGACTAACAGAAAGCAGAACTTAAAAGAAAGTACTGATCAGAAAGCAGACTGCCTGACAAGACAAAACATGGCATATTTAGAGACCCCTGATTACTCCCAAATATAGATGGAAACAGATGGACAAATGGCATAAGGTAGACCTTCTCCAGCTATTTCATGGCATTTGAGTATGCCGTCTTGGTTAATGAATGAATAGAACAGCAGAAATTATTAGCTTATTAGAAACTGCTTCTTTATGCATATTTGGACTTAAGGAGCTGGTTTTGGATGAGGCAGTAGGCAAATTTATATAAAAGTCAGGAGGCTCCTAGTTAGAGAAAGAATGAAAATGTTATTGATGTTTCATGTTATTAGATTTTATTTTGCTGAATGTTGGATATGCTCTAAGGATATCTCCTGGCAAGAACTCTACTTGTGTAGTTGTGGTTCAGTCACTAAGTCCTGTCTGACACTTTGCAACCCAATGAATGGAGCACTCTAGCCTTCTATGTCCTCCACTATTTCTGAGTTTGCTCAGATTCATGTGCATTGAGTTGGTGATCCTATCTAAACATCTCATTCTCTGCCAACCCTTTTTCCTTTTGCCTTCAATCTTTTCCAGCTCAGGGTATTTTCCAATGAGTCAGTTCTTCGCATCAGGTGGCCAAAGTATTGGAGCTTCAGCTTCAGCATTAGTCCTTCCAATGAATATTCAGGGTTTATTTCCCTAGAGGTCACCTGTTTTGATCTCCTTGCAATCCAGTGACTCTCAAGAGTCTTCTCCAGATCCACAATTTGAAAGCATCAATTCTTCAATACTTACCTTTTTTTATGGTCCAACTCTTAACATCTGTACATGACTACCAGAAAGACCTTGCTTTGATTATATGGATCTTAGTTGGCAAAGTGATGTCTCTCTCTCTCTCTCTCTCTCTCTCTCTCTCTTTTTTCTTTTTAATACATTGTCTAGATTTGTCACACCTTTCCTTCTAAGGAGCAAGAGTCTTTTAATTTCACGGCTGCAGCCACATTTCACAGTGATTTTGAAGCCCAAGAAATTAAAATTTGTCATTGCTTCCAATTTCCCCTCCTCTCTTCACCATTAAGTGATGGGGCCATATACTATGATCTTAGTTTTTTGAGTGTTAAGTTTCAAGGCAGCTTTTTCACCCTCCTCATTCACCCTCATCATGAGGCACTTTAGTTCCTGTTCACTCTCTGACATTACAGTGATATCATCTGCATGCCTGAGGTTGTTGATATTTATCCTGGCAATCTTGATTCTATCTTGTGATTTACCCAGCCCAGCATTTCCCATGATATACTCTGTACATTGCAGATGGACTGTTTACCATCTGAGCCAGCAGGGAAGTCCTAAGTTAAATAAGCAGGGCATCACTATAGAGCATTGTTGTACTCCTTCCCCAATTTTGAACGTGTCAGTTATTCCATGCCTGATGCTAACTGTTGCCTCTTGACCCAAATACAGGTATCTCAGGAGACAGATGAGGTGGTTTGGTATTCTCACGTCTTTAAGAATTCTCTATAGGTTGTTGTGATCCACACAGTCAAAGGGTTTACCATAGTCAATGAAGCAGAAGTTTTCCTGTAAGTTCTCTCGCTTTCTCTGTGATCCAACAAATGTTGGCAATTTGATCTCTGGTTTCTCTGTCTCTTCAAAATCCACCTTTAACTTCCAGAGGTTCTTGGTTCACATAATGCTGAAGCCTTGCTTGAAGGATTTAGAGCAAAACCTTGCTAGCAAGAGAACTGAGTGTAATTGTGTGGTAGTTGGAACATTTTATGCACTATCCTTCTTTGGGATGGCATGAAAACCGATTTTTTTCCAGTCCTGTGGTCACTGTGGGGTTTTCCAATTTTCCTGGCATGAGTGCAGCACTTTATCAGAATAGCCTTTTTTAGGATTTGAAATAGCTCAGGGGGAATTCTGTCATATCTACAAGCTTTGTTCATAGTAATGCTTCCACTTGACACTTCATACTCCAGGATGTCTGACTCTAGATGAGTGACTACACCATTGTGGATATCCAGGTCATTAAGACTTTTTGTAAATTACTTATGTGTATTCTTCCCTTCTCTTCAAACTCTTTTCTGCTTCTGTTGGGTCCTTACTGTTTTAGTCCTTTATTGTGCCCATCCTTGCATGAAATATTCCCCTTATAACTCCATTTTTTTAAGAGATCTCTAATCATTCCCATTCTATTGCTTTCCTTTATTTCTTTGCATTTTTTATTTAAGATGGTCTTTTTACGCTTTCCTTGTTAGTCTCTGGATCTCTGCATTCAGTTGGGTCTATTTTTCTCATTCCCCTCTGCCTTTTGCTTCTCTTTTTTCCTCAGCTATTTGTAACACTTCCTCTCTTTGCCTTCTTGCATTTCTGTTTCTTTGGGATGGTTTTGGTCACTGTCTCCTGTATAATATTACAAACTTCAGTCCATAGTTGTTCAGTTACTCTGTCTACTAGATCTAACCCCTTAAATCTATTTGTCACTTCCAGTGTATAATGTTAAGGGTTTTTATTTAGGTCATTACTGAATGGCCTAGTGATTTCCCCTACTTTCTTCTATTTAAGCCTACATTTCACAATAAGGAGCTCTTGATCTGAGCCACAGTCAACTCCAAGTCTTGTTTTTTTCTGAGTGTATAGAGCTTCTCCATCTTTGGCTGCAAAGAACATAAACAATTTGATTTTGATATTGATTATCTGGTTATGCCTATATGTAAAGTCATCCCTTGGGTTGTTGGACAAAGGTGTTTGCTATGACCAGTGTGTTCTGGTGTCAAAATTCTGTTAGCCTTTGCCCTGCTTCATTTTGTACTCCAAGGCTAAACTTGCCTATTATTTCAGGTATCTCTTGACTTCCTACTTTTACATTCTAGTCCCTTATAATAAAAAGGATATTTTTGTTTTGATGTTAGTTCTAGAAGGTTTTGTAGGTCTTCATAGAGTCAGTCAACTTCAGCTTCTTCAGCATTAATGGTAGGGGTTTAGACTTAGATTACTGTGATGCTGAACAAGTTGCCTTAGAAATAAACTGAGATCGTTCTGTCATTTTTGAGGTTGCATTCAGATCTGCATTTCAGACTCTTTTGTTGACTATGACTCCTTTTCTTACAAGACATTTTTGCCCACAGTAGTAGATATAATGACTATCTGAATTAAATTCACCTATTCTGGTCCATTTTAGTTCACTGATTCCTAAAATGTCCATGTTTACTTTTGCCATCTCCTGTTTGACCCCCTCCAATTTACCTTGATTCATGGATCTAACATTCCAGCTTCCTATGCAATATTGTTTCTTTATAGCATCAGACTTTACTTTCACCACCAGATACATCCGCAATTGACTGCCATTTTTGTTTTGGTCCAGTTACTTTCATTTTTTCTGGAGCTATTAGTAGTTACCCTCTACTCTCCCCAGTAGCATATTGGACACTTTGCAACCTGGGCGAGGTGGGGGTGTGTGGCTCATGTCTCTTTGCCTTTTCATAGTGGTAATGGTGTTCTTGGGGCAAGAATACTGGAGTGGGTTGCCATTTCCTCCTCCAGTGGCCCACATTTTGTCAGAACTCTTTACTATGACTTGTTGTCTTGGGTGGCCCTGCACGGTATGACTTACAGCTTCATTGAGTTATACAAGGCCCTTCACTACAAGAAGGATATGATCCATGAAGAAGATGAACTCTATTAGGAACAGCAAAATGGGAAACTAACATGAAGGAAGAAGAAGAAATCTTTAAGAAGATGAATTTGGCAAAGAATTTATGCCCTTCTTCAAAAACATAAGAGCTTTATAAATTGTACTACAGGGACACTTGACATCTCAAGTTATGACTGAATGTTTTCCTTATCCTGACAATCATCCAGTATTTATTATCCAATATTGGCATCATATAATGAACATCTTGTCTGTGGTCATTTTTATACAGGCATCTGATACGGTAAAGAAATTGTCATAGTGCAGAGATCATGAATAGTTATGGCTTCTAGGAATTCTGCAGTTCTCTTTATTGAATAGTGGATGCCTTTTCTTCTTATGGTTTTCAGGTTCTCACCTAAATCCTACCAGTTTGTTAATCTACTAGTCTTTTCTATATGGTCTCTTCAATTTAATATATATTGAATACATAATAAGAACATGAAATTCCCTGTTTGATCATGCAAAACCAAACTAAATATCTGTGATCTGCCAGACCTAAGGAGAATTCAGATAGTTTCTTAATAGTCTTTTCAAGGTCTGCTCTGCTATGATTCCCACTCTGCAATATCCATCTCATGTTATTGTTGAATGTTTGTTAAAGATGACTCCTCCCAGAAGTGGAAAGACAGACACAAGTCCTCTGTGCTCTTGACCTCCCTAAACTTATCCAAGGATTCTATAATGCAGCTCTCCAATCTGTCAGCCTTCTTTTTCACTGTTTACAGCCAGTTTATATATATATATATATATATATATATATATATATATATATATATATATATATATTATCTGAATAGTAAGAAAATATTCCTAAATGTCATACTCTCCTCACTTTATAATTTTTGGTTAACCTCTGCACTCTGATTTTCAAAGACATCTGTTGATGGTCACAATAGTGTTTTAACAACCAAAAAGCTAAACAAACTGCAGATTTTGTGTCTGAAATTTATAGTTTTTAATGCTTTTTTGAAATTCAAATCAATTTTTCTCTTTTTTACTTTCACTGTGTTCTCTGGTTGCAGTTTTACACATAATTACAACAATTTACTAACATTTTAATTCACGTTAAATAACAAAAACCAAAATATAATACCACACTCAACATAATAAAATCAATATGGCCTAGAGACATGTGAAAGACATTACAACAGATATCAAAAAAAATATATTCTTTATTGAATTAGGCTAATTAAGCTGGAAAGTCCAAGTAACTGTAAGAATCAACTAAAACATTCTCTAAAAATATTACTCATTAAAAATAAATATTGCGAGAATCAGACAGACAGTAGTTGTGATCAGTGGTGGCGTGACTGAACCCAAAAGATACATAACAATCATAGGGTTAAGATAAAGAATCAGAGACAAAATAATCTGTGTAATTATTAATCCACAATTACAAAGAAAGTTTATGTTTTTCCAAAATAAGTAAATTAAAACGACTGTTTCATTACTACTACTACTACAAAGAAAGAATACAGCAAGTGGTAGTTTGATGTCCAAAATATAATTTGGACATAATAATATTAAGATGGGATCCCCATTTCTCTTTTCTTTTCAAACTTATTCCAATAACCATGATTACACAATAACAAAAAAGTCTCACTTATTGCTAGCAAATCTTTCTTTCAGCTCAATAACTTTTAAATAACAAACTTTAATTTTTAGAACAGGTTTAGGTTTACAGAAAAGTTGAATAGAAAGTACAGAGCTCCTGTATGCCTCCTATCCCTATACATGCAAAATCTCCCCTACCATTGATACCACAATCCTACATTTATTACAAATTGATAAGCCTACATGGACACATTAGCACATTAACACCTAAAGTCTGTGGTTTATATCTATAGTTCACTGTTTGTATTGTGCATTCTATGTGTTTTGAATTATACAGTGGGCTGTATCCATCACTATATATTATACAGAGTACTTTCCTGACCTAAAACGTCTCTGTGTTTTTCCTGTTTACACCTCCTACTCCAAAATCCCTGGCAATCATTGATATTTTTACTGTCTCTACAGTTTTGCATTTTTCAGAATGTCTTTTAATTGGAATAATACAGTATGCAGCCTTTTTAGGTTGGCTTCTTTCAGTTAGCAACATGCATTCAAGTTTCCTCCATATCTTTTCATAACTTGATAGTTGATTTCTTTTTAAAACCAAATGATATTCCATTGTCCTGATACACAATGGTGTACTTAATCTGTTTACCTTTTGAAGGGCATCATGGTTGTTTTTCAATGTAATAAATCTGTATTCGGGTTTATATATGAACACGTTTTTTTTCAATACATTTGATCAAATGCCAAGAAGAATGATTACCTGATTTTATGGTAAGAGTGTCTTTTAAAAAAGTAATTAAAAAAACTGCTAAACTGTCTTCTAAAGTGGCAGTACTGTTTTGCATTCCCACTGGCAATGAATGAAAAGAGTTCCTGCTAGCCCACTCCTCTGCCAACATTTGGTGTAGTCAGTGTTTTGGATTTTGACCATTCTAATAGTTGTGCAGTGGAATCTTGTTGCTTTAATTTGAAAATTTCATGAGTTAGATGTTGAACATTTTTTGATATGCTTACTTGCTGTTTACTGAGGTGTTTGTTCAGGCCTTCTGCTCATTTTTAAATTGTATATTTTAAGTTGCAAATTTTCTTATTATTGCATTTTCAGACTGCTTTGTATATTTTAGATAACAGTCCATTATCAGTTGTGTCTTTTGCAAATTTTCTCTCCATCTGTGCTTTATCTTCTGATTCTCTTGACATCACTTTTTGCAAAACAGAAGTTTAATTTGAATTAAGTCCAGTGTATCAATTATTTTGATAATGCCTAAAATATAATTGTCATACTCAATATCATCTACTTGCTCTTTTGTTAACTTTTAAGAGTTTTATAGCTTTGTATCTTACATTTAGGTCAACATTAATAAGAACAAAAAACAATAAAGTTGCAATTGTCATAATAAAGTAATTCCTCAGGTATTTACTAGAGGCAGGTGGGTAGAGGGGAAGGGGAGCTAATAGTCAAAGAATACAGACGTTCAGTTACATAGGATGAATAATTTATACAAATCATAAATTGTACCATATAGGGGGGAGACAGCAAATTAGCCAAGGTGGTATACTCAGGCTCTCTCCTCCCATGTTTTGTAAATAATGACTATGTAACAGCTGAAATTATTTATAGCACTGTGTGAGTGCATCACAGGCACAGTGCCCTTGGACACTGACTACTCTGTGCAGTACACCTGTGTAAGCGTCACCATGAAAGCCCCATCTGCTGCTTTGGGGCTACACTGCATTGGGGCTACATAATCACATCATGGTTTTGTTATGAGAGGTATGTTATGGTTATATTGTGGCTGCTGCTACGACTGATGCATTAGCCAGGAGAGAGGCTGTGTTATGGCTGTAAGCAGGATCAGCAGTATAATTGGTGCTGTGAGCAGAATTAATATTACAAGTATGTTATGTTTATGTTATCACAGTCATGTCCAGTACTTTGAGACCCCATAGGCTGTAGGCCATCACGCTCCTCTGTCCATGGAATTCTCCAGGCAAGAATACTGGAGTGGATTACCATTCTCTTCTCCAGGAGATCTTACCAACTCGGGATTGAATCTAGATCTCCTGCATAGTAGGTAGATTCTTTACCATATGAGCTACCAGGGAAGCCCACAGCATGTTGACTATAGTCAATTATTCCATATTATATACTGGAAATTTGTTAAGAGTAATCTCAGGTCTTCCAACCATAAAAGTATGAAACTGAGAAGATGGATATATTAATTAGCCTGATGTTAATAATCTTCTGTCATGTATATTTAAATAAAAAATATCATGCTGTACACCTGAAATATTTATAACTGTTATTTAAAAAAATAAATAAAGTAACTCTTTTGGTTTTCCAAAACTTACATTTATATAGATCAGTTAAAAGTTATCACAGGTCCACACAATATTCATAGATTCTAAATGATACTGATAATTGAGAAGCTAACATTAAAGACTAGCTGGAATTCTTTATCATTTAAGCAACATAGAAATGCTTTGTTCTTCATTGTTTCATAAATGTGTACCTTATCTGTGAGAAACTAGAAGGTTTTTATTAGAAGCAGCATTTCTGTTAACTTGATTAATTATGTACACAATAAACAACCTATTTCATTGCACTCTTTCACACAGTATCTAAAAGAAAGTAAATGGAGTACTGTAATAATACAAATTTGAATTAAACTTAATTTTATAACTTCTTATTTTTTATAATAATCATTCATAGTTGGATTAAATCTTACTATATGTTCAGTTCACAGGGCAATTAATATTACTTTTCAATGGACTTTTTATTCTCCCTGAAACAACTTTCATATTTGCTTTTTCCCTTATATGTAAATACCTAGAATTTCTGACCCAAAATATTATCTTAAGGATTATTTTATTCATTTATTTATGACTTATTCACATACCACTTGTTGAGACTATTTATGTTCTCAACACATAAGATTTTTTAAAGAAACTGAATTCCTTGCATATATATTAATAATGATCACTTCAAGGGAAACCAGATAGATGATAATATAATGCCAGTTTAGTGGACTATAATTTTAATAGAGTTAGCTACAGATTATACTTGTGGCAGAGAGAAAATAATTAACTGTTGAAAGAATTAAGAAGATAAATATTTGAGCTGAACTATTTGAAAGCTAAATATAATCATTCAAGGGGAGAAGAGGTGAGATAGACTGTCAACACTTAGAAGAGAAAATCACAAGGGAGCTTTGAAAAATAACCAGTCTTTTATGCCAACATAATAAATTTGTAACAACAGTAGCTGGTCAAATTGTTTTAATATTTTTCACAGTGAAACAGCAACATAAACTTTGCAATTTAAAAGATTTCTCAAATAATAACCTAAGTATATTCATTTATGTTCAATTTATTTTAGTGTTAACTAGTGTTGTTAGAGGTACAACAGTGAAAACATCAAAGGGCCTATAATTTGAGCACAAACAGAACACAAGTTAAATGATTAGAGAGCTCAGAAGATGAACCAATCTAAGATATTTTGTATAACACTTGTTCATCTAAGAAAGATGACCTGAACAAAAAAAGAACAAATATTTAGAAATTGATGTTGCAGGTATTCCTTAGTATGGAAATATGCTGAAATAGCATATAAGGATAAAATTGCTATATAATATATATGGATAAAGAAAAATAATGTTCTTCAGATAGAACTGAACATTTCAAAAATCACGAGGGTATTGATGTCAGAAAGATGATGGAATAGAAAGTTTAGCTCTTGTTTTCATAGAAACATCAAGGTAACAACCATACAAGAATGGAAATACCTTCACAAAAGTTCCAGAGCCCAGGAAAAAGATTAAAGAATCACAGTAATGCATCAAGTCAAGAAAAAGTGTTGAAAAGAATAAGGAAAGCAGTTTCACATTAACCCACATTACCCCTCACTTAAGCTAGCACAGTTTAGCATGAAAGAGTGACACCCTCAGCCTGCAAGTTCTAATGTAGGAGAGAGAGAGAAGTGAGCATTTGAATTTCCTAGGCTTTTAGAGTGTTACTTGAGAGGGCTGATTTTGTCATTCCACATGTATTGAGGGTATTGACATGGTTGAATTACTAAGGACAAGGAGAAGAAGCAGAGGCTTTTAATAATCAATCCACATATCTCAACAGCTGGTCCACTGTATAAACTCACATGAAGATCCCAGAAGCAGGCAGACTGGATCACCCATGGATTCTGCCAACTGGCCCACCAAGGATCTCTCTGGATCATGATGACTGAAAAGGACTTTCTCTGCAACATTTTGTAAAACTGAAAGAGATGACTGCCTCTTCAAATGAAAAGGAAACACAATTTTGCAAAAATCCATGGGACGAAGCAAAAGGATTTCTAAGAGGTACGTTTCTAATGATACAGGCATTCCTCAAAAAATAAGAAAAAATTAAAATAAACAACCTAACCTGCCATCTGAAGGAATTAAAGAAAGATAAACAAAATAAAAAGTCAACAGAAGGAAGGAAACACTAAAGATCACATAGGAAATAAACAAAATAGAAATCAAAAATCAATGGAAAAAAAAATCAATGAAAACCAAATTTTTTTTAAAAAAGACAAACAAACTTGATAAACTTTTAGCCAGACTTGTCCAGAAGAAAAGAGAGAAGACCCAAATAAACAAAATAAGAAATGAGGGAGGAGAAATAACAACCAATATCACAAGGATACAAAAAATAATAATAATAAAAGAATACTATGCCAACAAAGCAGAGATCGTTGAAGAAACTGACAAATTTCTAAAAACATACAACATGCAAAGGCTGAATAAGAATTAAACAGATAATGTGAATAGACCAGTCACTAGTAGTGAAAATGAATTTATAATTTTAAAAACTCTCAGCAAATAAAAGTCCAGTACAAGACAGATTCACAGGGGATTTCCAACAAACCTACAGAGAAGAGCTAATACCTATCCTTGTCTAACTATTCCAAATAATTGAAGAGGGCAGAACCCTCTTCAAATTTATTTTATTAGGCCACCATTATCCTGGTACCAACACCAGACAGATAATTAAAAAAAGAAAAACACAGGTAAGTATCTTTGATAAATATAATGCAAAAATCCTCAATACAATATTAGCAAATTGTGCTCAAAAACATAAAAATGATCAAACACCATGATCAGGTGGAATTTAGTCTATAGATGCAAGTATGGTACTGTATTCATAAATCAAACAATGTGATGCACTCATATTAACAAAAGGAAGGGCAAAAATAGCATGATTATCTCAACAGATTCACAAAAAATTTGACAAAATTCAACATCCATTCATGATAAAAATTCTCATAAAAGTAGGGATAGAGGGAACATATTTCAAAATAGTAGAAGCCATTTATGACAAACCCACAGCTAACATCATACTCAGTGATGCTCAACAGTGCTAACTATCAGAGAAATGCAAATAACAACCAAAATGAGAAATCATCTCACACCAGTCAGAATGGTGAATATCAGTATCCAATATTGGTGAGGATGTGGAGAAAAGTGACATTGGTAATGAGACTGCAAGTTCATGTAGCCACTAGGGAAAACAGTGTGGGGAGTTCTTAAAAAAACTCAAAATAGAACTGCTATAAGATACAGCAATTCCACTTCTGGGGTGTAAATCTGAAGAAAACAAAAGATTAATTTTAAAAGAAATGAAGGAGAGATATAGAATTTTCTAAATAAAACCTGAGGTATTTTCTATCTGCTAGATCTGCCTTACAAGAAAGGCTAAAGGGAGTTATTCAAGTTGAAACAAAATGGTACTATTATAGCAACATGTGTGCATGAGAAGTCACTTCAGTTGTGTACCACTCTTTGTGACCCTATGGACAGTAGCCTACCAGTCTCCTCTGTCCACAGAATTCTCCAGGGAAGAATACTGGAATGGGTTGCCATTTCCTTCTCTAAGAGATATTCCTGACCCAGGAATTGAACCTGTGTCTCTTAAGTCTTCTGCAATAGTAGGCAGGTTCTTTACCACTAGAGCCACCTTGGAAACCCAAACATGAAAGCATATAAAAATATAAATCTCAATGATAAATTTAATTATAAAAAGAACTAGAGAAAATGTAATACTGCAATTGTGGTGCAGAAATCGTTTTTGAACCTAACATAATAGACAAAAATACTAAGCATAACTATAACTACAAAAAGCTTAATGGAGATGCACCCTTAAATTCTAACATTAATGACATAAATGTTAAGTTACTGTGTGTATTAAAAGCCTTTTAATGTTTTCAATGCAATTAAAGTTAAATTGCAATCAGCTTAAAAATATTTTTGTTTGCAATTTTATTCAACTTTCCTGGTAACCACAAAGGAAAAAACCAATAGTAGACATAAGAAAGATGAAAAGAATCAAAGTATATCTTTAGAAAATTACCAAACAACAGGAAGAAAGCAAGAGAGGAAGCAAGAAATAAAAAACTACAAAACATACAGAAAGCAATTAACAATTCTATGTGCTTATCCATCGATAATTACTTCAAATGTAAATGAATGCAACTCACCAACTAAAAAGACATAGAATTCCTGACACTGATAAAAAATAAACAAATGAGAACAACAATGGCAAAAAAAAGAAAGCCAACTTTATTCTATTTACAAGAGATTGACTTTAAGACATACATCGGTCTAAAGTGAAGGAATATAAAACATTCCATGCAAATGGTAACCACAAAAAAGCAGTGATGGTTATATTTTAGACAAAATGCACTTTTAAGTCAAAAAGTTTCATGAGAGGCAAATTCCATACGTAATGATACAGGGTCAATTCAAAAGGAAGATATAATATGTATAATCCAAATAGCAGAGCATCTATATATATAAAGCAAACACTAATAGACCGGACAGGAGATAAAGACAACAGTATGATAATTGTATGAGACTCTGATATCCTACTTTCTTTTTTTTAAATCCTACTTTCAATAATGGATAGAGCAACAGATAATCAATAACAACAACAACAAAATACATTAAACAACACAAAAGGCAAATGGACCTAACATTCATATGTAGAATTTCCAGCCACTAGCAGCAAAATACATAATTTTCTCAAACTCATACAGAATAGATGACATGTTAGGTCAAAAAAATGTAATAAGATTAAAACGTTTAAAATAATTTCAAGTATCTTTTCTGACAAAATTAGTATGAAGGTAGAAATAACAAAAGGAAAATTGAAAAAGTCGCACATTCATGTTTGGGAGCACATGTAAGAATTAAAGATTTTAAAATTAAAAAAAATTAAAGAGTCAGAAAACAAGAAAAAAATTTAAATTAAAAAAAATAAAAATCATGAATTCATAAAAATCATGTGATCAAAGAGGCTTCCACTAGTGGTAAACAACCTACCTGCCAATGCAGGAGATGCAAGAGACACAGGTTTGATCCCTGGTTTGGGAAGATCTCCTGGAGTAGGGAATGGCAACACATTTCAGAGTACTTGCCTGGAGAATACCAAGGATAGAGGAGCCTGGCAGGCTACGGTTCACAGGGTCACAAAGAGTCAAATGTTTCTTGCAGCATTTTTCATAATAGACAAGACATGGATGCAAGCTAAATGTCTATTAATAGACAAATGGTTAAAGTAGCATGCATGCTCAGTTGTGTCTGACACGTTTTGGCCCACTGGACTGTAGCCCACCAGGTCTTCTGTCCATTGGATTTTTCAGGCATTAATACTGGAGTGGGTTGCCATTTCCTCCTCCAGGGTATCTTACCAACGCAGGGACTGAACCAACATCTCCTGTATTTCCTGCATTACAGGTGGATTTTTTTATATGCTAAGCCATTGATAAAGCCAAAGAAAATGTAGAATTATATAGTAAAAAAAGATTCAGCCTTTGAAAAAAGAAATACTGCCACACAGGACAATATGAATGTATCTAGAAGGCATTATCCTAAGTGAAATAGGCAAGACACAGTCCAAATATATAATACCACTTATATGAGGAATCTAAAATAGTCAAAATTATAAAAATAAAGAAGAGAATGGTGGTTACCTGGGGAAGTAGTAATCACAGGATTCCAGGTTTCATTTGGACAAGATGAATAAGCTCTAGAGATCTACTGCACTATAGCACCTATAGTTAACAATAACAAATTACATACTTAAAATTTTGCTATAAGAGTAGGCCTTTTGCTAAATGTTCTTATCACAAAATAAGTAAATACGAGGATGGCAGAAAACTTTTGCTGGTGAAGGATATATTTATTGCACAGGTTGTGGTGATAGTCTCATAGGAAATATTTATCTCTAAACTCATCAAGTTGCATAGTTAAATGTGTGTCTTTTTTTGTATATTAACTTTATGTATTTAATATGATATCAATTATATGTATTTAATATGTACTTTATATGACTTAATAAAGTCATTTAAAATAACTATATTACTTGAGCACTGAAGAATTGATGCTTTTGAAATGTGGTGTTGGAGAAGACTCTTGAGAGTCCCTTGAACTGCAAGGAGATCCAACCAGTCCATTCTAAAGGAAATCAGTCCTGGGTGTTCTTTGGAAGGACTGATGCTAAAGCTGAAACTCCAGTACTTTGGCCACCTCATGCAAAGAGTTGCCTCATTGGAAAAGACTCTGATGCTGGGAGGGATTGAGGGCAGGAGGAGAATGGGACAAAAGAGTATGAGATGGCTGGACTGCATCACTGACTCGATGGATATGATATTGGGTGAACTCTGGGAGTTGGTGATGGACAGGAAGGCCTGGCGTGCTGCAATTCATGGGGTCACAAAGAGTCGGACACAACTGAGTGACTGAACTGAACTGAACTGAATATTACCTGATTATTGAAATCCCAGTGTCAAGAACTTTTGAATGCAAATGGCCAGTAGAAACAAAGCAACCATTGAAATATTTGTAGAATATAAACAAGGTTGAGTATCAAACTGAAGTAGAAGATATGGTATAGGCAAATTTCCAACCCACTCTCTTCATCATAGACTGTAGTAAGCAGAGTGAGGGCAGGGGCACACTCTTCTCACAGATTTGAAGAACGGATGCAAATGGATTTCATAACTGTCTTAGTCTCACACTATTCCTAATCAATTCTTATTGAGCCAAAAATAATATCCTTACTTTCCTTACATGGAGCATTCTTTCCGAATCTGTTGGAGTAAAAGATGCCCTGACATTAAACTAACACTCTTGATCATTAGCTAAGCCACAGGAAGAAACTCATTGTTTTCGATGTATCAGATTATGAATGGGTGTTGCATGGGGTCACTCATCAGAGGTAGAAAAAAGTAGATGGTACTACTTCATTTATTAAAACTGTAGATTGGATGCTAACAAGTTAAACATATCAATATTTTAGATGTCGGGGAACACGTTATAAAGCAAGGGCAGAAGAATAAATGTATAGTGAATCTCAAGAATAAGTAGTATATGTATATATTCAGCATATAAAAACAGTAGTAAATTTTAGATAAATTAGAGATACCAAGAGAATAATGCTTAGTAAATTAGAGTACCAAGAGAACATTTCATGCAAAGATGGGCTCGATAAAGGACAGAAATAGTATGGACCTAACAGAAGCAGAAGATACAAAGAAGAGGTGGCAAGAATACACAGAAGAACTATACAAAAAAAGAGCTTCACGACTCAGAAAATCACGATGGTATGATCACTTACCTAGAGCTATACATCCTGGAATGCGAAGTCAAATGGGCTTTAGGAAGCATCACTATGAACAAAGCTAGTGGAGGTGATGGAATTCGAGCTGAGTTACTTCAAATCCTAAAAGGTGATACTGTGAAAGTCCTGCACTCAATATGCCAGCAAATTTGAAAATTCAACAGTGGCCACAGGACTGGAAAAGGTCAGCTTTCATTCCAATATCAAAGAAAGGCAACGCTAAGGAATGCTCAAACTACCAGACAATTGCACTCATCTCACATGCTAGCAAAGTAATGCTCAAAATTTTCCAAGCCAGGCTTCAGCAGTATCTGAACTGTGAACTTCCAGATGTTCAAACTGGATTTAGAAAAGGCAGAGGAACCAGAGATCAAATTGCCAACATCCATTGGATCATTGAAAAAGCAAGAGAGTTTCAGAAAAAAAAAAAACACATCTATTTCAGCTTTATCAACTATGCCAAAGGCTTTGACTATGTGGAACACCAGAAACTGTGGAAAATTCTGAAAGAGATGGGAATACCAGACCACCTGACCTGCCTCTTGAGAAATCTGTATGTAGGTCAGGAAACAACAGTTAGAACTGGACATGGAACAACAGATTGGTTACAAATAGGGAAAGGAGTACGTCAAGGCTGTATACTGTCACTCTGCTTATTTAACTTATATGCCAAGTACATCATGAGAAATGCAAAGCTGGATGAAGCACGAGCTGGAATCAAGATTGCAAGGAGAAATATCAATAACCTCAGATATGCAGAATGATACCACCCTTATGGCAGAAAGCAAAGAAGAGCTAAAGAGCCTCTTGGTGAAACTGAGAGAAGAGAGTGAAAAAGCTGGCTTAAAGCTCAACTTTCAGAAAACGAAGATCATGGCATCTGGTCCCATCAGTTCATAGCAAATAGATGGGGAAACAGTGGAAACAGTGACAGACTATTTTTGTGGGCTCTAAAATCATTGTAGATGGTGACTGCAGCCATGAAATTAAAAGACGCTTACTCCTTTGGAGAAAGTTATGACCAACCTAGACAGCTTATTAAAAAGCAGATACATCACTTTGCCAATCAATGTCCATCTAGTCAAAGCTATGTTTTTTTCAGCAGTCATATATGGATGTGGGAGTTGGACTATAAAGCAAGCTGAGAGCGGAAGAACTGATGTTTTGTACTGTGGTGTTAGAGAAGACTCTCGAGAGTCCTTTGGACTTCAAGGAGATCCAACCAGTCCATTTTAAAGGAAATCAGTCCTGAAGATTCACTGAAAGGATTGATGTTGAAGCTAAAACTCCAACACTTTGACCACCTGATGCGAAGAGCTGACTCATTGGAAAATACCCTGATGCTGGGAAAGATTGAAGGTGGTAGGAGAAGGGGACAACAAAGGATGAGATAGCTGGATGTCATCACCGACTCAATGTACATGAATTTGAGTAAACTCCAGGAGTTGGTGATGGACAGAGAGGCCAGGTGTGCTGCAGTCCATGGAGTCTCAAAGAGTTGGACACAACTGAGCAACTGAACTGAAGTGAACTGAAATGCTTATAATACATATACCAACCATTTTTGTATGTGTTTTATAGGTATCAAACCACTGAAGACTTGCAACAAGCCTATGAACTTGATACCTTAATGTCTCTGTTTTACAAATGAGGAAGCTGATGCACAGAGAGGTTAGATAAATTGCCAAAGATTGCTCTGAATGCATGTGAAACAGCTATCTGGCTCCAGAGTCTATATTATTTCTTTGGAAAGAGTCAAGTGACTGATACTGATAGGCCGTAGTTAAATGGCAAAGCAGGGATACAGAGAAACTTAAAATTGGAGCAGGTATTTAAACCTGTTTAGACCATATTCTTTATCAATAGGCATAGTTTCATAGACAACTCATATAATATTATATAATTATTGTGTGCTAGGAAAATGAGGGCTCCAATCTATAGTGAAGATCAAGGATATTCAATATCTTACTAGGGTTGAGTTGTTGTTGCTAAGGTTCTAATTCCTGTCTGACTCTTCGCGACCCATGGACTATAGCTCTCCAGGTTCCTGCTTCTACGGGATTTCCTAGGCAAGAATACAGGAATGGGTTGCCATTTTCTTCTCCAGAGGATCTTCCTAACCCAGAATTCAAACCTGCATCTCCTGCTTTGCAGGTGGATTCTTTACCACTGAACCACTTGGGAAGCCCAGGGTTGAGTAGTAATAGTCTTAAATGTAATATGTTATCTATATTTAGTCTGTATTTCTTTCTTAGCTGAATTAAAGTTTTATGTCCTATAATAAATGATCTAGCATGTTTTTTCCTATCTCTGGCAATGAATTCAGTCTAACAGATCTTTATCCAGCTCTGATAAACAATGTAAACAAAAATGGACAAAAAGAGAAATGAATGAAAAGAAAATTGAAAGTAGTACTCAACTGAAGTATTCCATAAATAATTTAATTTTTTTCTGTATCTCAGAATATACACACCTGTTAATGGAGGTCATCATTAATAAAGATTCAGGTTGTTATTTACTTATTATTACACACATTAAAAAAAAAGCCTGCTATATTACTTAAAGTTTTAAGAGAAGATTTGTAAATATGAAATAAATATAAATGTAGAATACATTAGAGCAAATTTTTTTCTATATCTTTATCTCAAGTGGCATGTTGAATATTTCTAGATTTATCATTTAAAGAATAGAAAATTATGGTCAGTGTATATTTCCTTTTTTTTTTCATCTTTTATTTTATTTATTATTTTTTAGGCTAATTACTTTACAATATTGTGTTGGTTTTGCCATACATCAACATGAATCTGCCACAGGATATTTCTAATTAATTAAGTTGTATCTACTTTCAAATCTGATTCAGATAAAAAAATAATCCATATTCTTAATTTCCTCATTTATAAAATGTTTTAAGTCATACTATATGTTGCCCAGAATGAAATAAAATAAAACCAATCAATGAGTTTCTCTTTTTGGTAACTCTAGTAAATAAGTTTTATGCTTATTGAGGATAGAAACTGTAAATAGACAAAAATAACTTTAAATATTAAATTATTAAAGTATTACTTACATATTATGATAAATAATACTTCATTACACAATAAAAACGAGAGTGTTCAGGTTATTCTGAGACTCATTGATTAAATATAATTTGTTTATATTCTTACCAATATTCATATATTTAAACAAATATTTTTTAAAAGAAATATTAATGGAACTAGAAGTGTATGAACAGCTGATCTCTTCATGCTCTACTTTCCTCACAGGCTAGAAAAGCCATATGAATTTTAATCCATTGTTTTACATTTTAATATATGCCAGTTGTATTAGCATTCATTATGATGAATGGGTACTATTCTCTTTCTATACTCATTCAAACAATTATTTAGCATCGAGAGACTAAAAGAAATCCCAAAGACAATTTAAAATCAACCAAAGGAATCTAAAATATCAAATTGAAAATCTTTTTAGATTAGAGTATAATAATGCATAGATTAAATTGTTTTCTCTGTGAAACATAAAGGTTTTTACTAAAGAGAAGGGCTTCACTGGCGGCTCAGATGGTAAAAAATCTGCCTGCAATGTAGGAGACTCAGGTTCGATACCTGGGTCAGGAAGATCCCCTGGAGAAGGGAATGGTAACCCACTCTAGTATTCTTGCCTGGATAACTCCATGGACAGAGGGATATGGCCTGCTGCAGTCCATATGGCCTGCTGCAGTCCACAGGGACACAAAGATTTAGACATGACTGAGCAACTAACACGTTCACACTTTATTGAAGACACACATCAAAAGGCACATCTATTTTTTTTTAAAGTAAGAAATACATTATGCAAATTTCCTAAAGTATAGTTTATCTTCAAACAAGTTAGTAATAACTGAATTTTTAAAATATTTTTCCTATATTCACTGTGCATTTTTGTGGCTCAGAGAGTAAAGAATCTGCCTGCAATGCGGGAGATCTGGGTTCAGTCCCTGGGTTGGGAAGATACCCTGGAGAAGGGAATGTCCAGCCATTCTCTTATTCTTGCCTGGAGAATCCCCATGGACAAAGGAGCCTGGCAGGCTCCAGTCCACAGGATAGCAAAGAGTCGAACACGACTGAGTGACAAAGCACAGCATGCATTTCATTAACAGATGTTGTCTTTGGATTAACAAGCATTTCAGAAAAGATGATCCAATATATCCCCATTGTCAGAGTGCCTATTTTGGAGAAATAAAAGGGAAAAAGAAAGGAAACTGCAGCAAGTTGACTCTGAAATGATTCCCAGGGATCCACTCCTCATACCTCTTTGTAATTTCTTCCCTCTGAGTGCAAGTTGGCTTAGAAACTTGCTTTGAATTAATAGAATACAGCAGACGTAACAGGATGCTATGTTTGTGATCAGATTTCAAGACACTAACTCAGGTTTCTAGTAGACTCCTTTCCTAAAAGTTGAATGAAATGTTTAAATAATAAAATGTGTGTCAAATTTTGTGTAGTATAATTTTTATGACCTGTCTATATGACATTTATTATACTCATGAAATTATTTTTTAAGATTTTTTCTAAATATATACAATAAACTATATTTTTATTAAAGATACTTTTAAGTAGAAGAGGTTTGAAATTTTGAATGACATCAATATTGAGATGGATTAAAATATGCTCTAAATTGTAATAAAATGGAAAATTAGTTTTATACGTATTTTTTAAAATTTGGCTTTCCATGTATTTTGCCTTCAGGCAGAAAGGGCCAGGTGAGACCATGAGACTGATGTATTAGTCCTTGGTAGTAAATCACTTTTTGGATTGTAATCACATTTGCACTTGAGTCAGCATCCCGGAATGCCATCAGCTTTGGGACATTGGTATTATCTTGTTGCAGAGCCAGACAGACAGATTGTCAGTAAACTGACTGACGGGGCCACTAACCCAGCTTTCCCGAAATCATGTTGCTCAGTTGTCCATTCTAAATTTCTTCACTCTCTAATTCTATTGGAAGAATTTGGGAAAGATCAAAGAAAGGATGTGCACTTTAATTTAGTACTCACAGAATAAGCAGAACTTTGCCAGAAATAGGATAGAATTTATAAAAAAGATAGAAGATAAGAAATTTTGTGTGAAGAGGTTTTCTGAACATCTTTAAAGCATTTAGATTTTTTTTTTTAGATTATAGAATCCATTATGCAGAGACTAATATAATCCATTCTTTAGACTATCAAATTAAGGTATCATTGTCCAGTACAGTACACAGATTTATATATTGGAAAGAAGAGACTTCATCACATATGGACTAGATAGAAGCAAAGGAAAATTAGATACCTGCATTAATTAGATTACCTATATTAATTGGGCTGAAATAAAGATTGGATTTTAGATCTATTATTTTTCTTGAATCAATGGGTATAGAGACTGCATACTATCTTTAAGGGGCAGGGATAATTTAAGGATATTCCAAAAACCTTATGACTTAAAAGAGAGTAACATGACAAAGTTAAGAAAGACAAAGCAGTTGGGGTGGAAGGAAAAAAAAATTATTCTGTGATGTTATATTTGAAGTCTTTGTGGTATACATCACTAGAAATATCTAATAGTAAGTTACGTATCCATTTATTGAAACTAAAAAGTAAATTTTGATGAGGAAAATTATGAAAATTTATCAATATATAACTCATATTCTCAACACTGGCCTCATATTAAAATCATTCAGAGGGTTTAAAAAATTCAGTGGAGGGTGACAGACAACTCAAGAATAGTTTAGACAAAATTTTCTTAGGGTTAGTCCCTATAATACATACTTTTTCAAAAGTTTTACATGTGGTTCTCACTGGTAGCCAGCATGGAGAAGCACTGATAAGAACTATTGAACATTGTGTAAATGGATTAATTTAGAAGTAATGCTTTCTCAAGTTGTTAATAGGAGATATAAGTTTCAAATCTGAAAAATATTTGAGGTTTCAGTATGTAACATGCTAGATATGCCTCAGGAAGAAAATTGTACACACAGGTATGCCTAACAAGACCTAAGCTATTTGCTTCATAAATGTATTTCAAGAATCAAATATTTAAAACTTTTCAAAAAGATATATATATATATATATTCAAATATAATATAGCATAAACATTCCAAGTATTTTCAAGTATTTATATGTATGTAAACATATATGAAATTAAACACATGAAATTAAAAGATGCTTACTCCTTGGAAGGAAAGTTATAACCAACCTAGACAGCATATTAAAAAACAGAGACATTACTTTGTCAACAAAGGTCCGTCTAGTCCAGGCTATGGTTTTCCCAATAGTCATGTATCGATGTGAGAGTTAAACTATAAAGAAAGCTGAACGCTGAGGAATTGATGCTTTTGAATTGTGGTGTTGGAAAAGACTCTTGAGAGTTCCTTGGGCTGCAAGGAGATCCAACAAGTCCATCCTAAAGTAGATAATTCCTGGGTGTTCATTGGAAGGACTGATGTTGAGGATGAAACTCCAATACTTTGGCCACCTGATGTGAAGAGCTGACTCATTTGAAAATACCCTGATGCTGGGAAAAGTTGAGGGCAAGAGGAGAAAGGGACGACAAAGGATGACATGGTTGGATGGCATCACCGACTCAATGGACATGGGTTTGGGTAAACTCTTGGAGTTGGTGATGGACAGGGAGGCCTGGCATGCCGCATGGGTTCATGGGGTCACAAAGAGTCGGACACGACTGAGCAACTGAACTGGAACTAGAAACACATAAGAGACATACATTTGCTACACACACACATATATATATGTCCACATATACATATAGTAGATAGTAAACACCTTATAGATCAACAATAATTATAGTACTGTAGGAATTTGTTTTAAAAATATGTTATTGGATATTGATGTCTCTATCTACTTTCAATATACGGATACCACTTGACTGCAAATTTTCCATGCAAACTTGGTCATTGTGAAGAAAATTTCAGAGGAAGTGTTACTCAAGCACAACTAAAAGTAAGGAACAAAGAGGAAAAGAAATAATGGCCAAAGATTGAGCTTTGATGTAAAACATGTAATATATATAATCACAAATGCGGGATCAGTGATAGAGGGGAAAGCTCTGTCACTAATATGAAGCAGAGTACACAAAATTTTCAATAAACTTTTAAAACAATAAGGTGCAAATGCGAAAAGGAGGTGCCATTATGATATAATATTCACATACAAAGCCAGAATTTAGGGGGAGTTACTGCATTTTCAAGTAATCTTCATTTTGGAAAAATGACTAGCCAGCCATTATTTTACCAAACGGATGACTTCTCATGTAGACGTAATATTTAAATTTTGCCTCTCTTTTGGTTGCTTTGACACTGTGTTTCCATTAAACTTCTAAGAAATCATTATGCAGTGAAGAAATTTGGTATCAACTTTGAATAGCTTCAGTTTGTCATATAGCTATTGAGACTGAGGCTCAGTTTCCCTCAGTTAAGTCACTTGGTCAGGTCCTATACTTTGTGACGCCATGATCTGTGGCATGTTGAGCTTCCCTATCAATCACCAAATCCCAGAGCTTTCTTAAACTCATGTCCATCAAGTCGGTGATGCCATCCAACCATCTCATCCTCTGTTGTCCCCTTCTCCTGCCTTAAAACCTTCCCAGCATCATGGTCTTTTCCAAAGAGTCAGATCTTCGCATCAGGTGACCAAAGTATTGGACTTTCAGCTTCAGCATCATTCAGGACTGATTCCTTTAGGACTGACTAGTTTGATCTTCTTGCAGTCCAAGACACTCTCAAGAGTCTTCTCCAACACCACAGTTCAAATGCATTAATTCTTCAGTGTTCAGCTTTCTTTATAATCCAACTCTCACATCTATACATGACTACTGGAGAAACCATAGCTTTGACTAGATGGACCTTTGTCACCAAAGAAAGGTCTCTGCATTTTTTCAAGCTGTCTAGTTTTGGAGCCCAAGAAAATAAAGTCTGTCACTCTTTCCACTGTTTCCTCATCTTTTGCCATGAAGTGATGAGACCGGATGCCATGACATATGATTTTTTGAAAGTTGAGAGTTAAGCCAGCTTTTCCACTGTCCTCTTTTACCTTCATCAAGAGGCTCTTTAGTTCCTCTGCTTTCTTCCATAAGGGTGTTGTCATCTGCATATCTGAGGTTATTGATATTTCTCCCAGCAATCTTGATTCCAGCTTGTGCTTCATTCAGCCCAGCATTTCTCATGATGTCCTCTGCATATAAGTTAAATAGGCAGGGAGACAATATAAAGCCTTGACATACTCATTTCCCAATTTGGAACCAGTCCATTGTTCCATGTTCAGTTCTAATTATTGCTTCTTGACCTGCATACAGATTTCTCAGGAGGCAGGTAAGATGCTTGTATTCCCACCTCTTTAAGAATTTTCCACAGTTGGTTGTGATCCACACAGGCAAAGGCTTTAGCATAGTCAATAAAGCAGAACAGATGATTTTGCTGGAAACCGCTTACTGTTTTGATGATCTAACGGATGTTGGCAATTTGATCTCTGGTTCCTCTGTCTTTTCTAAATCCAGCTTGAACACTGGAATTTTTCAGTTCATATACTGTTGAAAACTTGTTTGGAGAATTTTGATCATTACTTTGCCAGTATGTGAAATGAGTGCAATTGAGCAGTAGCCTGAACATTCTTTGGCATTGCCTTTATCTGATATTTTAATGAAAACTGACCTTTTCCAGTGTGTCCACTGCCAAGTTTTCCAAGCTTTCTGGCATATTTAGTGCAACACTTACCAGCATCATCTTTTAGGACTTGAAACAGCACAGCTGGAATTTCATCACCTCCTCTAGCTTAAGGTCCACTTGGTTTCGGACTCCAGGATGTCTAGTTTTAGGTGAGTGATCACACCATTATGGTTATCTGGGTCATTAAGATCTTTTTTGTACAGTTCTGTGTACTATTGCCACCTTTTCTTAATATCTTTTGCTTCTGTTAGGTCCATATCATTTCTGTACATTACTGAGTCCATCTTTCCATGAAATGTTCCCTTGGTATCTCTAATTTTCTTAATGTGCTCTCTAGTCTTTCCCATTCTATTGTGTTCCTTTATTTCTTTGCATTGATCACTGAGTAAGGCTTTCTTATCTCTCCTTGCTATTCTTTAGAACTTCACATTCAGATGAGTATATCTTTCCTTATCTCCTCTGCCTTTAGCTTCTCTTCTTTTCTCAGTTATTTGTAAGGCCTCCACAGACAACCATTTTGCTTTTTTGCATTTCTTTTTCTTGGGAATGGTCTTGATCCCTGTCTCCTGTACAATATTATGAACCTCTGTCTGTAGTTCTTCAAGAACTCTGTCTATCAGGTCTAATCCCTTGAATCTATTTGTCACTTCCACTGTATAATCATAAGATATTTGACTTATGTCATACCTGAATGGTCTAGTGGTTTTCCCCACTTTCTTCAATTTAAGTCAGAATTTGGCAATAAGGAGTTCATGACTGGAGTCACAGTCAGCTCCAGATCTTGTTTTTGCTAACTGTACAGAGATTATCCATTTTGGCTATAAAGAATATAATCAATCTGATTTTGGTATTGACCATCTGGTGATTTCTATGTGTACAGTCTTGTGTTGTTGGACGAGGGTGTTTGCTATGAGCAGTGCATTATCTTGGCAAAACTCAGTTAGGCTCTGTCCTGCTTCATTTTGTACTCCGAGACCAAACTTGCCTGTTACTCAGGTATCTCTTAACTTCCTACTTTCGCATTTCACTCTCTTACAATGAAAAGGATATCTTTTGGGGCTGTTATTTCTATAAGGTCTTGTAGCTCATCATAGAACTACTCAACTTCAGCTTCTTCAACGTTACTGGTCAGGACATAGACTAGGAGACTAGGATCACTGTGATATTGAATGGTTTGCCTTGGAGACAAACAGGGATCATTCTATCATTTTTGAGACTGTACCCGAGTACTGCATTTCAGACTATTTTGTTGACTATGAGGGCTATTCCGTTTCTTCTCAGGGATTCTTGGCCACAGTAGTAGATATAATGGTCATCTGAATTAAATTCACCTACTGCAGTCCATTTTAGTCATTGATTCCTAAAATGTTGACTTTCATTGTTACCATATCCTGTTTGACCACTTCTAATTTACCTTGATTCATTGACCTAAAATTCCAGGTTCCTATGCAGCGGCAGCAAGCCGGCACACTAAGCACGGCCGAAAGGAGCTACCCTGCATCCGCGGTCAGGGGCGAAGGCCGAGAGGAGCTACCCTGCATCCGAGGTAGTGGCGGCTGGAAGGAGCTACCCCGCCTCTGAGGTCAGGGGCAGCAGCCAGGAGGAGACACCCCTAGTCTGAGGTCAGGGCGGCGGCCGGGAAGAGATACCCGAGGAGTGGTGGCTGAGCAGGCACAGGAAGGCCTAGAGGAGCTATCCCACACTGAATGTCAGGAAGGGCAGTGGTAAGGAGATACCCCTCGTTCAAGGTAAGGAGCAGCGGCTGTGCTTTGCTGGAGCAGCCGTGAAAAGATACCCCATGCCCAAGGTAAGAGAAAACCAAATAAGATGGTAGGTGTTGCAAGAGGGCATCAGAGGGGAGACACACTGAAAACATACTCAAAGAAAACTAGTCAATCTAATCACACTAGGACCACAGCCTTGTCTAACTCAATGAAACCAAGCCATGCCTGTGGGGCCACCCAAGACAGGCGGGTCATGGTGGAGAGGTCTGACAGAATGTGGTCCACTGGAGAAGGGAATGGCAAGCCACTTCAGTATTCTTGCCTTGAGAACCACATGAACAGTATGAAAAGGCAAAATGATAGTATACTGAAAGAGGAACTCTCCAGGTCATTACGTGCCCAATATGCTACTGGAGATCAGTAGAGAAATAATTCCAGAAAGAATGAACGGATGAAGCCAAAGCAAAAACAATACCCAGTAGTGGATGTAACTGGTGATGGAATCAGCGAACTGAAATAGACTGGAATGGGTGAATTTCACTCAGATGACCATAATATCTACTACTGAGGGCAGGAATCCCTCAGAAGAAATGGAGTAGCAATCATGGTCAACAAGGGTCCGAAATGCAGTACTTGGATGCAATCTCAAAAACGACAGAATAATCTCTTTTTGTCTCCAAGGCAAACCATTCAATATCACAGTCATCCAAGTAGTAATGCCCCAAATAGTAATGCTGAAGAAACTGAAGTTGAACAGTTTTATGAAGACCTACAAGACCTTTTAGAACTAACACCTAAAAAAGATGTCCTTTTCATTATAGGGGACTGGAATGCAAAAGTAGGAAGTCAGGAAACACCTGGAGTAACAGACAAATTTGGCCTTGGAAGGCTGAATGAAGCAGGGCAAAGACTAATAGAGTTTTGCCAAGATAATGCACTGGTCATAGCAAACATCCTCTTCCAACAACACAAGAGAAGACTCTACACATGGACATCACCAGATGGTCAACACCGAAATCAGATTGATTATATTCTTTGCAGCCAAAGATGCAGAAGCTCTATACAGTCAGCAAAAACAAGACCGGGAGCTGACTGTGGCTCAGATCATGAACTCCTTATTACCAAATTCAGACTTTAATTGAAGAAAGTATGCAAAACCGCTAGACCATTCAGGTATGACCTAAATCAAATTCCTTATGATTATACAGTGGAAGTGAGAAATAGATTTAAGGGCCTAGATCAGATATATAGAGTGCCTGATGAACTATAGAATGAGGTTCGTGACATTGTACAGGAGACAGGGATCAAGACCATCCCCATGGAAAAGAAATGCAAAAAAGCAAATGGCTGTCTGGGGAGGCCTTACAAATAGCTGTGAAAAGAACAGAGTCAAAAAGCAAAGGAGAAAAGGAAAGATATAAGCATCTGAATGCAGAGTTCCAAAGAATAGCAAGAAGAGATAAGAAAGCCTTAATCAGTGATCAATGCAAAGTAATACAGGAAGAGAACAGAATGGGAAAGACTAGAGATCTCTTCAAGAAAATTAGAGATGCCAAGAGATCATTTCATGCAAAAATGGGCGAGATAAAGGACAGAAATGGTATGGAGCTAACAGAAGCAGACGATATTAAGAAGAGGTGGCAAGAATATACGGAAGAACTGTACAAAAAAGATCTTCACGACCCAGATAACCATGATGATGTGATCACTAATCTAGAGCCAGACATCTTGGAATGTGAAGTCAAGTGGGCCTTAGAAAGCATCACTACAAACAAAGCTAGTGGAGGTGATGGAATTCCAGTGGAGCTCTTTCAAATCCTGAAAGATGATGCTGTGAAAGTGCTGAACTCAATGCCAGCAAATTTGGAAAACTGAGCAGTGGCCACAGGACAGGAAAAGGGCAGTTTTCATTCCAATTCCAAAGAAAGGCAATGGCAAAGAATGCTCAAACTACCGCACAATTGCACTCATCTCACATGCTAGTAAAGTAATGCTCAAAATTCTCCAAGCCAGACTTCAGCAATACGTGAACCGTGAACTCCCTGATGTTCAAGCTGGTTTTAGAAAAGTCAGAGTAACCAGAGATCAAATTGCCAACACCCGCTGGATCATGGAAAAAGCAAGAGAGTTCCAGAAAAACATCTATTTCTGCTTTATTGACTATGCCAAAGCCTTTGACTGTGTGGATCACAATAAACTGTGGAAAATTCTGAAAGAGAAGGGAATACCAGACCACCTAACCTACCTCTTGAGAAATCTGTATGCAGGTGAGGAAGCAACAGTTAGACCTGGACATGGAACAACAGACTGGTTCCAAATAGGTAAAGGAGTACGTCAAGGCTGTATATTGTCACCCTGCTTATTTAACTGATATGCAGAGTACATCATTAGAAACGCTGGATTGGAAGAAACACAAGCTGGAATCAAGATTGCTGGGAGAAATATCAATAACCTCAGATAAGCAGATGACACCACCCTTACGGCAGAAAGTGAAGAGGAGCTAAAAAGCCTTTTGATGAAAGTGAAAGAGGAGAGTGAAACGTTGGCCTAAAGCTCAACGTTCACAAAACAAAGATCATGGCATCCGGTCCCATCACTTCATGGGAAATAGATGGGGAAACAGTAGAAACAGTGGCAGACTTTATTTTTGGGGGCTCCAAAATCACTGCAGATGGTGACTGCAGCCATGAAATTAAAAGACGCTTACTCCTTGGAAGAAAAGTTATGACCATCCTAGACAGCATATTCAAAAGCAGAGACATTACTTTGCTGACTAAGGTACATCTAGTCAAGGCTATGGTTTTTCTTGTGGTCATGTATGGATGTGAGAATTGGACTGTGAAGAAGGCTGAGCGCCGAAGAATTGACGTTTTTGAACTGTGGTGTTGGAGAATACTCTTGAGAGTTCCTTGGATTGTAAGGCGATCCAACCAGTCCATTCTGAAGGAGATCAACCCTGGGATTTCTTTGGAAGGAATGATGCTAAAGCTGAAGCTCCAGTACTTTGGCCACCTTATGCGAAGAGTTGACTCACTGGAAAAAACTCTGATGCTGGAGGGATTGGGGGCAGTAGGAGAAGGGGATGACCGAGGATGAGATGGCTGGATGGCATCACTGACTCGATGGACGTGAGTCTGAGTGAACTCCAGGAGGTGGTGATGGACAAGGAGGCCTGGCGTACTGCGATTCATGGGGTCACAAAGAGTCGGAAACAACTGAGTGACTGAACTGAACTGAAGCAATATTGTTCTTTGCAGCATCAAACTTTACTTACATCACCAGTCACATCCACCACTGGGCATTGTTTTGGCTTTGGCTCTGTCTCTTCATTCTTTCTGGAGTTATTTCTCCACTCTTCTACAGTTACATATTGGGTACTCTTCCATGAATGGCACATCAAAGTTAAGACCAGGAAAGAAGCTTCCTGGAGAAGCGACAACTGAAAGATAGGTAGTATCTACCTCAGGAAGGAGGGGTGTGGGAATATAATTTAGACAGAAAATACACGAAAGTGAAAAATTGACTTCATTTTCAACAAAATTAAAATACACCTTGATTCAAATTCAGGATATGTATATTGCTTATATCTAACATTTAAATGGGTTTGGAAGACTTTATACATTTGAAGCAGATGAATTTTTAGGAGAGAATAAAGTAACATTGTTAATTAGCATTGTGTTACATTTTATTGTATCTGACAATTTATTTTAACTTTTAATATTTTTACGCCATATTACTGCAAATATAAAGTATACTTCTTCTTGTTATATTTCTAAAATATTTTTATGTCTATCTGAGGTATCTGTAAAATGAGACCAGAAGATCTCCATGATTTCAGAATGTGTTATCCTACAGGTATGCACAGCCCCTATTTTGAACCCAGAAGTAATGTGCCAATGATAGCTTTCCACGATGCTGAAAGACCTTGATTCATGAAAACTTAGAGCAACAAAGTAGATCTATTCAATGTTTGACTTATTTAAAATTCTGCCATATCCAATAATTGTGAAAGTTTTAAAATATTCAGTTATAAATTTAACTGGGATGTAATTCTAATGATTTAAAAAAAAACTTTTTAAGATCTTGATTTTCAGTCTATATTTCAACTTTAAACTAAAATTTTAAGCATATTTGCAAGACTGAGCTTACCTAATGTACAATTTTATCAGATTTATATCCATAATTTGAACTCTTTCCATATGTCAATTTGGTTACCTCAAATCGACAAAGAACTGAAATGAGTACTAGTTGTGCTGATACAGATAAGATACACACTCTCAGCTATGTACTAGTGGTCAAGGAAATGACTTAAAATTTTGTACTTGGAAGATAAACCAATGGAGAGAAAGATTAAGAAAATGAAATAGGTTGAAAACGTACTACCTTTTCATTTTCTAAATCTAAAAAGCAAAATAGAAAGCACAAAGATAAATCCACACACCTATGGACACCTTATCTTTGACAAAGGAGGCAAGAATATACAATAGAGAAAAGACAATCTCTTTAACAAGTGGTGCTGGGAAAACTGGTCAACCACTTGTAAAAGAATGAAACTAGAATACTTTCTAACACCATACACAAAAATAAACTCAAAATGGTTTAAGGATCTAAACGTAAGACCAGAAACTATAAAACTCCTAGAGGAAAACATAGGCAAAACACTCTCTGACATAAATCACAGGAGGATCCTCTATGACCCACCTCCCATAATATTGGAAATAAGAGCAAAAATAAACAAATGGGATCTAATTAAAATTAAAAGCTTCTGCACAACAAAGGAAAATATAAGCAAGGTGAAAAGACATCCTTCAGAATAGGAGAAAATAATAGCAAATGAAGCAACTGACAAAGAACTAATCTCAAAAATATACAAGCAACTCCTGCAGCTCAATTCCAGAAAAATAAACAACCAATTCAAAAATTGTTCCTAAGAACTAAACAGACATTTCTCCAAAGAAGACATATAGATGGCTAACAAACACATGAAAAGATGCTCAACATCACTCATTATCAGAGAAATGCAAATCAAAACCAAAATGAGGTACCATTTCACACCAGTCAGAATGGCTGCAATCCAAAAGTCTACAAGCAATAAATGCTGGAGAGGGTGTGGATAAAAGGGAACCCTCTTACACTGTTGGTGGGAATGCTAACTAGTACAGCCACTATGGAGAACAATGTGGAGATTCCTTAAAAAATTGCAAATAGAACTGCCATATGAGCCAGCAATCCCACTGCTGGGCATACACACTGAGGAAACCAGAATTGAAAGAGACATGTGTACCCCAATGTTCATCGCAGCACTATTTATAATAGCCAGGACATGGAAACAACCTAGATGTCCATCAGCAGATGAATGGATAAGAAAGCTGTGGTACATATAAACAATGGAGTATTATTCAGCCATTATTAAGAATATATTTGAATCAGTTCTAATGAGGTGGATGACACTGGATCCTGTTATACAGAGTGAAGTAAGCCAGACAGAAAACGCCAATACAGTATACTAACATGTATATAGGAAATTTAGAAAGGTGACAACAACAACCCTGTATGTGAGACAGCAAAAGAGACACAGATGTATAGAACAGTCTTTTGGACTCTGTGGGAGAGGGAGAGGGTGGGATGATTTGGGAGAATGGCATGGAAATATGTATAATATCATATAAGAAATGAATCGCCAGTCCAGGTTTGATGCATGATACAGGATGCTTGGGGCTGGTGCACTGAGATGACCCGAAGGGATGGTATGGGGAGGGAGGTGGGAGGGGGGTTCAGGATGGGGAACATGTGTACATTCGTGGTGGATTCCTGTGGCTGTTGATGCATGGCAAAACCAATACAATATTTTGAACTGTGGTGTTGGAGAAGACTCTTGAGAGTCCCTTGGACTGCAAGGGGATCCAACCAGTCCATTCTGAAGGAGATCAGCCCTGAGATTTCTTTGGAAGGAATGATGCCAAAGCTGAAACTCCAGTACTTCGGCCACCTCATGTGAAGAGTTGACTCACTGGAAAAGACTCTGATGCTGGGAGGGATTGGGGGCAGGCGGAGAAGGGGACGACAGAGGATGAGATGGCTGGGCGGCATGCATCACTGACTCGATGGACATGAATCTGAGTGAACTCCAGGCGTTGGTGATGGACAGGGAGGCCTGGCGTGCTGCGATTCATGGGGTCGCAAAGAGTAGGACACGACTGAGTGACTGAACTGAACCTACGATTAAAATAAATAAACTTGTATTAAAAATAAATAAATATGTAAAAGAATATAGATGGGTAGATTTAAGAATACAAAGAATGAATACACAGGAAAGAGGAGGAATATTATTTTAATTTGTGTGAATAAAAGCAGCATAAGTATAGAAACACAAGTGAATATTTGAATTTTGAGACCTCACTGAAGCCTCCATCATTCTGATTTCCTAAGATTGGAACAAAGAGGTGGGTAGGCTTTAGGCAGCTTGAAAAAGAATTTGGAAAAGCTTGTTAGAGAATATAAAGCAAATTGAAATGGATAAATAAAATAAATGACATAGTAATTAATTTCAAATTTTATAAATCTCAATTAAATACCATAGCATTAATGCTGAGGATATCAAGGAATAAATGTCAAAGATAAACAAAAGTAATTTTGAATTTCATATGTCTCTTTTTTCCATTTACTCAAGTTATAATAAATTGATAGCAGTGATATTTAAACAAGATATTCTTTAAAATCTAATAAAATATTTATATGAAATAGTTTCTAGCCATAAATATAAAATTCAGCTTCTCTAAAATCTCCACTAACGTATCTATGAGAATACAAAACAAAGGAGAAGAAAACCCATGCTTTCATTAAAGTCAGAATAATATAAAATTGGGATGACAGAAAGGAGGTGACTGGAAAAAAGGTAAGGAAATGTTGCACAGTTTACATAGGTTACATCGTGTAACCATCCATCACATAGACCAGTAATTACAGCAGTTTGAGGCAGTTAGTGTTTGCAGTGTTGACTTAGAGATAGGTTTGCTGGGAAGGGGAAGGGGCGATTTACCAGCAATTAATTACACTCTCTGTGTGGACTTCAGTCCTCATGTGTTCACAGTTCAAATAGAGAGATAAATGGGCTCAAGTACATAGTTCATGTTGGACACTGTAGTAAGTCATCGTTCTATTGGTTCAGATAATTGGGACAGAAGATACTATTTAGTCTAGTAGGGGCTCACAGAGTGGGTGCACAGAGGATTATCAGATACTAGATAGCTATGGGCACTTTTTTTTTTTCAGTGTATATGAGAAGGGAGTTTACTAAATTTGCATACTGAGCACAGATAAAGGCAATCCACTCTCTTCCTCTATCTACCTACCAGATAAAATAGAGCATCCCTTAATGAAAGGAAAAAAAAAAAAAGACACAAATAACAATAAAATAATTAGTAAATTATCTCATTACAAAGAGCATACATAGAACATTATCTTGAGGACTTGGGAGTAAACATCTTGGAAATTTGCTTATATCAAATCAAAAGGAAATTTTAGAAATCTATTTCCATCTTCAGTATAATACAACAATGCTTGAGATAATATGGAAAAATATAAAACTGATATAAGCACTAATAATTAAAGAATTTGGCAAGGGCAAACACAAGGAATGTTTTATTTTAGTGATCTATCTCTAGATAATCATTAAACAGACTAGTTCCAAATTGGGAAAGGAGTACATCAAGGTTTTATACTGAACTTATTGAACTTATATAAACAGTTCAGTTCAGTTCAGGCACTCAGTAGGTCTGAATCTGCCACCCCAGGGACTTTGGCACACCAGGCTTCCATGTCCATCACCAACTCCTAGAGTTTGCTCAAACTCATGTCCATTGGGTCTATGATGACATCCAACCATCTCATCCTCTATAGTCCCCTTCCCCTCCTGCCATCAATCTTTCCCAGCACCACGGTCTTCCAATGAATCAATTCTTCACATCAGGTGGCCAAAGTATTGGAGTTTCAGCTTCAGCATCAGTCCTTCCAAAGAACATTCAGGACTGATTTCCTTTAGGATTGACTGGTTTGATCGCCTTGCAGTCAAAGGGACTCTCAAGAGTCTTCTTCAAGAAGACTTCTCCAAGAAGAGAGGCACACTACATTATTTGAAACAGCGGGCTGGATGAAGCACAAGCTAGAATTGAGATTTCCAGGAGAAACATTAATAATCTCAGGTACGCAGATGACACTACCCTTATGACAGAAAATGAAGAACTAAAGAGCCTCTTGAAGAAAGTGAAAGAGGACACTGAAAAAGTTAGCTTACAGCTCAACATTCAGAAAACTAAGATCATGGCATCTGGTCCCATCACTTCACAACAAATCGATGGGGTAACAGTGGAAACAGTGAAAGACTTTATTTTGGGGGGTTCCAAAAATAGTACAGATGATGACTGCAGCCATGAAATTAAAAGACACTCTTTGGAAGAAAAGTTATGACCAACCTAGACAGCATATTAAAAAGCAGAGACATTACTTTGCTAGCAAAGGTTCATCTAGTCAAGGTAATAGGTTTTCTTTTAGTCATATATGGATGTGAGAGTTGGACTATAAAGAAAGCTGAGTGCTGAAGAATTTATGCTTTTGAACTGTGGTGCTGGAGAAGACTCTTGAGAGTCCCTTGGACTGCAAGGAGATCTAACCAGTCCATCCTAAAGGAAATCAGTCCTGACTATTCATTGGAAGGACTGATGCTGAAGCTGAAACTCCAAAACTTTGGCCACTTGATGTGAAGAGCTGACTCATTTGAAAAGACCCTGATGCTGGGAAAGATTGAAGGCAGGAAGAAAAATGGATGACAGAGGATGAGATGGTTGGATGGCATCACTGACTTAATGGACATGAGTTTGTGTAAACTCTGGGAGTTGGTGATGGACAGGGAGGCCTGGGGTGCTGCGGTCCATGGAGTCTCAAAAAGCCAGACACAACGGAGCAACTGAACTGAAATGACACAGTTAAAGGCTTTGGCATAGTCATTAAAGCAGAAGTAGATTGTTTCTGGAACTCTCTTGCTTTTTCGGTGATCCAATGGATGTTGGCAATTTGATCTCTAGTTTCTCTGCCTTTTCTGAATCCAGATTGAACATTTGGAAGTTGTCAGTTCACGTACTGTTTAAGCATGGTTTGTAAAATTTTGAGCATTACTTTGCTAGTGTGTGAGATGTGTCCAATTTTGCAATAGTTCGAACATTCTTTGACATTGCCTTTCTTTGGTATTAGAATGAAAACTGACCTTTTCCAGTTCTGTGGCCACTGCTGAGATTTTCAAATTTGCTGGCATATTGAGTACAGACTTTCACAGCATCATGACACAGGGCTTCTTGCATTTTGTTCTAACAGTACTTTGTATTTTTTTAAATTTAAATTTATTTATTTTAATTGGAGGCTAATTACTTTACAATATTGTATTGGTTTTGCCATTCATCAACTCAATTCTTTGCAAATACAATCACCATTGCCTAATAAATTGCCCACCCCCTCCCCCAAATCCTAACTATTTGGTCAGTCTCTCAGAGACTTCATGTCACCCTTCTACTACCTTTTCTGGAAATTTTGCTGCTCCAAGGCTGCATGTTCCAGATAGAATTCTTATGGTTCTCAAACTGAAATATGGGCACCCATGTGTGTTTGCAAATATATTCCACAGAGCATGTAATATTGACACTTATTCCTTTCAAGAAATCAGTTGTCATAACCTCAGGTTATAGGCACCTTCTTTACTTAATTTGGTCCACATGACAACACATAGGTAATGGAGATTAGATTTTCTTTACCATTTCCTGATTCACATTTAACTTTTTCTGATTCTCACCCTTTTTAAATTATTATTATAAAAACGTGCATTATTTCCCATAATTTTAAGGCTTTCCTATATCATATGAGTCATGTGTGAGCCCTGAGTTTAAGCTGCTTGATAATTAAAATGACATTTGATTATGTGGTGGTGTAGTGTGTCTCCTGAGACCCCATGGACCGTAGCCTGCCAGGCTCCTCTGTCCATGGGATAGAGGCAAGAATACTGGAGTAGGTTTCCATTTCCTTCTCCAGGGGATGTTCCCAAACCAGGGATCAAACCTGGGTCTCCTGCATTGCAGGCAGATTCTTTACAAACTGAGCTACGAGGGAAGCCCTACATTTGATTATAGATCTTATAACAGATAATATTAATTTTAACATATAACACTGCTGCTGCTGCTGCTAAGTGGCTTCAGTCGTGTCCGACTCTATGCAACCCCAGAGACGGCAGCCCACCAGGCTCCCCTGTTCCTGGGATTCTCCAGGCAAAAACACTGGAGTGGGTTGCCATTTCCTTCTCCAATGCATGAAAGTGGAAAGTGAAAGTGAAGTCGCTCAGTTGTGTCCGACTTTGCGATCTCATGGACTGCAGCCTACCAGGCTCCTCCATCCATGAGATTTTCCAGGCAACTGGATTGGGGTGCCATTGTCTTTTCTGATATAACACTAAAGGATGTTAAATAATTAAGTGTATTGACATTTAAGATGCTTGCTTTTTGGGAGGAAAGCTTTGCCAAACCTAGACTGCATATTGAAAACAAAGCCGTCACTTTGTTGACAAAGGTCTGTATAGTCAAAATTATGGTCTTTCAAATAGTCATGTACAGATGTGAGAGTTGGACCATAAAGAAGGCTGAGTGCCAAACTGTGGTACTGGAGAAGACTCTTGAGAGTCCTGTGGCCAGCCAAGAGGTAAAATCTGTCAATCCTAAAGGAAATCAACCCTGAATATTCATTGGAAGGACTGAGGCTGAAGCTGAAGCTCCAATATTTTGGCCACCTGATGGGAAAAGCCAAATCATTGGAAACGACCCTGATGCTGGTAAAGATTGAAGACAAAAGGAGAAGAGGGCAGCAGAGGATGAGATGGTTGGATAGCATCACAGACTCAATGGACATGAACTTGGGCAAACTCTGGGAGTTAGTGAGGAACAGTGAGGCCTGTGTACTGCAGTCTATGGGGTTGCAAAGAATCTTATACAACTTAACAACTGAACAACAACAAATTAATGTTTCAAAGCTCTTTTATTCTATCTACATACTTATGTAAATAAATTGTCTCAGACCTTAAATCTATTAAAAATAAAGATAGAATTTATGGTGAAATCTGTCTTTGTTTTAATTACTATTTGTTCTTTGGTACTAAAACTAGCTAAATGGAGTTTAATTCGACCCCTTAAGTTATCCATTGCAAATAATATTTTATCATCAATAATTTATCACAATTTTCACATATTCATATATTTTATCAGTTATGTAATAATATAACTGTCAAGATTACTCAGCTCATAAATTTCTGAGATTTAGAGTCCGTTATGTTACAAGAAATTTAAATGAAGAGTTATTGTGAACTGAGATGAGATAGTCAATACACGAATTTAAAAATCAAATTATGTTACATTCAACTAATTGAAAATCTGAGTTCAATAAAAAAGTAAATTACAATTTCTGGATGCTAGAGATAAGCTTGATCATTTATTTTATAATAGGTAATGGTGATTATCATATTGCCAATAAATACATGAATTCTATCAGTCATATTTGTGAAGAACAATATTTTATAATTCCTAGAAATATAACTCCTGAAGCTACTTAAACTTTTGATAAAAATAACATTTCACTTTAAACACAGGAAGTATATACTTCTATAAAATTATTAAATGTACCCAAAGTTTAATTTTAACCTCCTTCACTAAACAATAAGACTCTGAGTGGCAAGGATAGTGAATTATTTCCCTGCTCTTTTCCCTTCATAACTTAGTTTCTTTTTTCTACAAGTACTGAAATTCTAACCATTTTCAAAGACACATATCATATCCTGCTTCTCTTTTAAACTCCCTCTGATCACCTGAGATAATCCAAAAACTTCTCCCTTTAAACTCTGTTGGTCATTACTATTCGTGTTATTCTGGTAAAGTGTATCTATTCTGTCTCACCAGAGCTGCATATTTCACTATTTGTAATACATGACAAGGGAATTCCTTGATGGCTCAGTGGTTAGGACTCTGAGCTTTCATGCCAAGGGGCTGGGTTCAGTCCCTCGTTGGGATTTAAATTACCACAAGTGGCGCAGCCAATTAAAACCAATCAAAGAAAAATTCTTTAAAAAAAATACACATTGACATACACACATTCATTCATGCTTTTACATTATTAATATTATCCACTAATCTTAAATAACTTTGTAAATCCATAGAAAATACATTTCTCATATTGATTAAAATATAAGTTCCATTAGAGCAAGGGTTTTGCCTATCTTCTTTTCCATGCACCAAGGATACACAGCCTGTTACCTGACACTCGGCAGGTATTCAAACATTTGTTGAATATGTTTTTTAGAAGTCAGTAACTACATTTATTGCATTTTTATATTAAAATGTCTAGGAGTGCTTTTTGAGAATATGTCCAAAAATTTAGTTTTCTCAGCTTTAAAATAATAATAAGCAACTTTGGGTTGAAACGGCCATACATTAATAATTAGAGATATTGATACTATCATCCAGTTGAAACTATGTCATCCACTTGATGAAGTTTAGTACCATAAGGACTTTAATTTTTTTAAGTAGGTATTAAATGGAACTTAGGCCTTCAATCTCAAATGTAAAAGAGTAAATAGTTGGAAAGGCAGCATAAGAAACTGTAAGTGCCAGAGAAGTCTACATTTTTCTGAGATGAATTCTTCTGTCACAATATTCAATTAAAGTTGTCATTTTGTCTCCTGAACCCTTGGTTAGACACATGACAGAAAGGTTTATGGTTAGTCCTGGAGATTGATTTAGATAGCTCTGAGCATAAGGGATTAATTAATTCTCTTAATAATTCTCTACAAGGTGTCCTTAATGTTTCAAATGCACTTCACTTTGGGATATTTAATATTCCTTCTTCTTCCACAAATTATATGCAGAGATAACAGATTGGTAATATATTTTTCTTTCTTCAATTTTCATCACGATGAACCACATAAAACTGTACTGTGGTTCCTCGGAGAAGCACCCGTTTTGCAGGTGGCTTGATGATCCATTAAAGTGTACTCTCAGTTGACTTCTTTTCACATTCATTCTTGTTAGTTTTAGAAAATTTTGTATCTGACTTTACACCATAGTTTCATTGCATGACTTTTGAAATAAAATATTTTCAGAAATTATCTGAATGAGAAAAGATTCAGAATAAAAGTCAGTAGTGGAGAATTTCAACAAAAACTGTCTTTAGAAACTATACAATTAATTTTCTGCAACAAATGGACATCCAGAAGAGAAAAAAAAAAAAAAAAAAGGCTTCTGTGTTGACAAAGCCCTGGTTGTCATGACAACTGCTCTGACTATGAGCAATGAGCAGTGCTAAAACCATCCTTTGGGAATTAAAAAAAAAAAAAAAAAAGTTACAATCCTGAGAAGAAGCTACAGGACAAATGGAGAAAAATAACATGTTTGCAAAATAAGGCGTATGATGCCAAAATAAGTAATATCAAATTTTCCTCTAACTGTTTGAAATGAAGTATTCATTTGGATATATTTCAAATATTTTTTGTTTCTTGTTAATGATAATTTTGAAGAAAATTCAGGGTCTCCACAGTCCCATCATTTCCTTTGTGACTGCTTCCGTTGGCAAATACAGGAGTGTTTGCAAAAGTCAGTCAAACAAGAGAAGTTTAAACTGAGTGTTAAATCCAGTGGTCTTTTTGTGTTCTTGAGTTCCTGCTTGCCTATTGATATGCGTCCCATGATTCAGCAATCTCACACTCTCTCAATCATTTCCCCAATTTTTGCACCAATATTATTTGTTTGTTCCCTTTTGGGGGAACAGTTTATTACTTATGCTTTCCTTTAAAGTTTGAATATTTTCCAGGAAATTAAAAATCTTTATTACTCATGCGGTCTTCTCTCCTTGATTACTGTCTTTTATTTTTAGTTGTCTACTGAAAGTTTATATACTATTTCAGCAATACCAAGGACTTTGGGACTGTGAACTAAACTTCTGAATCTTGATTTTACTGTTATTTCTGGTGGCATGTTTATAGGCCAAGGAATCTTTTATGAATTTGATGTCATATTTTATTAATCTTTATTTGTGAAAAGAACTTTAGGGCCAAATCTGGAGTTACTTTTCTCTGTAAAGAATTTGCATTTCCTTCTGTGTCAGACAAAGAATATTGTTAATCTGACTTTGAGCACTTTCAAGGTTATTGGTTTACCCTGCATATCTCAGGTTTAGGAAATCCACCCAACACTTGATAAGATGAAGATTACAGGTACTGTGTATTTGCCTTCAAAACCAATCAGACAGAGAAACAAAATGGCACCATGCTTGCTTAATGCTTACTACTTTTCCCTGTGAGGTTAACCACACTTTTGTTTGCTAGGATAGAAGCAAAAGCAACTGGCCTTCCAGTAAGGGCACATATGCAAGGTATAGGTTTGCTCCAGAGTAACCTTCAGAGGTTACTCAACCAATGCCAAGTGGAAGTCCTGTTATTTTCTTCTTTAATATCTCACATGTAGTTTTAATTTTTAATTTTATCAGGAGAGAGTGAAACAACTGTGGTGATTTACCTTTGTCTGTTTTTTTTTTTTTCCTCCCCAGTTTGGCATCTTTATATATATAGTTTTCTGTTTCTCCTCCTCTCTCCACTTAGAATATTTGACAAGTTAACGTAGTGTCCTTTCATTCTGCTTTCATCAGAAACTCTGTTCAGATATCTCTTTGGGCAGATATCCCGTGGGTAATTTCTTGTGTTATCTGTATGTCATAGCCCTTTAAGATAAGTTTGAGAGCTGGGTATTTCATATAACCTACCTTTCTATAGCCTGAATAAAGGTCAGAGTACTAAATCGGGTGAAGAATTAAACTTTAATAGAATAATTGAATGCTCTTGCTTCTGAGATATTCTTAGCTGCCCTACACTAAGCTTCATACCACCTGAAGGTGTACACAGTTCCCACAGGGGCACACTGGAGACCAGTCCAGCTCGCAGGTTAACCCTGCAATCTTTGGGTGTTCCCTTTGTCCACCTTCCCTGTATCTCTCATTTCTTCCCCACAGCCATTCCTATTATAAACTACTATAAAAGAAGGAACCTAAGGACATAAACTTAGTTTTTTTCCAAATCTGGAATAGCAAACATAATTTTCAAGAATTAGTTGCTTTTTTTTTGCTTCAGATCTTCTGTTTTGCAACTTTTCAGGTCTCTCCTCAGAAGTGTTGTGATTTCTTGCATTAGGTTTACATTACAGTGGTATTTGGAACTGTTGTTAAATTTTTCACTTACTTTGTTTTTTACATTTTGTTTGTTAGATATTAGATAAAGTAAATTTTGTAATAAAAATTGAATCTTCCTTCGCTTAAACCAAATATTCATCAGAATGAACTGCCTCTAGCATTGGAAATTTTCAGGAAGTGATTTCAATGATGAATCAAGTACCTTTAAGTACCTTCTTAATTACCATTCTCAGTTATCTCTCTGAGTTTCTCGCCTTTCTCAAAGACTGTCCTTTTCCACATTATTACACAATTTCATTTTTGTTTCAATTTTTACATGTGCTAATCCAAATAAGAACAACAAAAATCAAAACTTAAGAGGCAAAATATTGTGAATCTGGGAAATGCTATACAAAGTGACAGTTTCAAACCCAGAGCTTGACACTTCTTAGTTTTATTTTATAGAGAAGAACATTTCCTTTACCTATTTATAAAAGAATTTTCCTTTCCCCACTGTATGCATTTCCCATGGCTCCTTATGGTTGCAAGCCCCAAACTGCAATTATTTTTGATCCTGAATAAACCATCTTAGATGGAGAAGTATCTGGAAGTCTTTTGTTTCAGGCCAATCCCAATAATTTGAGCTATCTATTCCTAGTCTATACTTAAAAAAAAAAAAAAAATTCCCATAATTATCACTGATTAGTTTCAGCTACTGCTATTGGCATGATTTATTGTATTATTTTACCATAACAATCCACAATACTTAAAGATGTGTTATGCTATTCTAAGTCGTTTCAGTCATGCCGAACTCTGCGACCCTATGGACTATAGCCTGCCAGGCTCCTCTGTCCATGGGATGCTCCAGGCAAGAATACTGAAGTAGGTTACCATGCCATTCTCCAGCGGATCTTCCCAACCCAGGGATCGAACCCACATCTCTTAAGTCTCCTGCATTGGTAGGCGGGTTCTTTATCACTAGCACCACCTGGAAAGCCCTAAGGAAGATACACAATCTAGCAATTACTGTTTTAAGATTGATTTAATTATTTTAATTATTTTACAATATTGTGATGGCCTTTGACATAAATCAACATGAATTGGCAATAGATATATATATATGTGTCCCCTCCATCCTGAACCCCCCTTTCACCTCCCTCCCCACTTTATACCTCTGGGTTGTCCCAGAGCTCCAGCTTTGGTTTCCTGCTTCATGCATTGAACTCACACTGGTCATCTAATTTACATATGGTAATGTATATGTTTCAGTGCTATTCTTTCAAATAATTCCACGCTTACCTTTCCAAGTCCCAAAGTCTGTTAAATCTGTGTCTCCTTTCCTGGCCTGCATGTAGGATCATCAGCACCATTTTTCTAAATTTCATATACATGCATTAATATATGGTCATTGCTTTTCTCTCTCTAATTTATTTCACTCTGTATAACAGGCTTCAGGTTCATCTACCTCATTAGAACTTACTCAAATATGTTCCTTTTCATAGCTGAGTAATATTTCCTTGTGTATATGTATCACAACTTCCTTATCCATTTGTCTGCCGATGGACATCTAGGCCCATGTTTGCATGTCCCAGCTATTGTAAATACTGCTCCAATGAACAATCAAGTACATATGTCTTTTTCAATTCTGGTTTTCTTGGGATATATGCTCAGCAGAGGAATTGCTGAGTCATATGGCAGTTCTATTCCCAGTTTTTTAAGGAATCTCCACACTGTTCTCCATAGTGGGTATATTAGTTTGCTTTCCCAACAACAGTGTAAGAGGGCTCCCTTTTCCCCACACCCTCTCCAGCATTTATTGTTTGTAGACTTTTGGATGATGGCCATTCTGACTGGTATGAGATGGTACCTCACTGTGCTTTTGATTTGTGTTTTTGTAATAGTGAGTGATGTTGAGCATCTTTTCATCTGTTTGTTAGCCATCTGTATGACTTCTCTGGAGAAATGTCTGTTTAGGTCTTTTGCCCACATTTTGACTGGGCTGTTCATTTTTCTAGTATTGAGCTACAAGTGCTGCTAACATATTTTGGAGATTAATTCTTTGTCAGATGGTCCATTTGCAAAAATCCTCAACAAAATTCTAGCAAACAGAATCCAAAAACACATTTAAAAGATCACACATCTAGATCTAGTGGACATTATCCCAGGGTTGCAAGGATTGTTCAATATTTGCAAACCAACCAATATGATACACCATATTAACAAATTGAAAGACAAAAACCATAGGATTATTTCAATAGATGCAGGGAAAGCCTTTAAAATTTTCAACACCCACTTATGATAAAAACTCTCTAGGAAGCAGACATAGAACCAACATAACTCAAAATAATAAAAAAAAAACATACACAACAAATCAACAGCAAACATTATCCTAAATGGAGAAAAATTGAAAGCATTTCCTCTAAAATCAGGAATAAGACAAGGGTGCCCACTCTCAGCACTACTATTCAACATAGTTTTCAAAATCCTAGCCACAGAAATAAGAGAAGAAAAAGAAATAAAAGAATCCAGATTGGAAAAGAAGAAGTAAAACTCTCACTGTTTACAGATGACATGATCCTCTATACAGAAAACCCTACAGACACCACCAGAAAAATACTAGAGCTAATCAGTGAATACAGTAAACTCATAGGATATAAAATAAATACACAGAAATATCTTGCATTCCTATGCCCTAACAATGAAAAATCATCAAGTGAAATTGAGGAAATGATTCCATTCACCATTGCAGAAAAAGAAATAAAATACTTAGGAATAAATATACCTATAGAAATAAAAGATCTGTATACAGAAAACTACAGAACACTGGTGAGAGAAATCAAAGATGACACAAATAGATGGAGAAATAGCATGTTCTTGGATTTGAAGAGTCAATATACTGAAAATAGTACACTACCCAAAGCAATCTATAGAGTCAATGCAATCCCTATCAAACTACCAAAGGTATTTTTCACAGAACTAGAACAAATAATTTCACAATTTAAACACAAAAGACCCTGACTAGCCAAAGCAGTCTAGAGAAAGAAGAATGAAACTGCAAAGATCAACCTTCGTGATTTCATACTATAGTACAAAGCTACAGTCATCAAGACAATATGGCACCGGCACAAAGACAGAACTATAAATAAATGGAGTGAAATAAATCCAGAGATAAATCCATGCACTTATGGACACTTTATCTTCGATAAAGGAGGCAAAAAATATACAATGGAGAAAAGATGGTCTCTTTAACAAGTGGTGCTGGGAAAACTGATCAACTACGTGTAAAAGAATGAAACTAGAAAACTTTCTAACATCATACACAAAAATAAACTCAAAATGGATTAAAGACCTAAACATAAGACTAGAAACTATAAAACTCTTAGAAGAAAACATAGGCAGAACACTGACATAAATCACAGCAAGATCCTCTATGACTCACCTCCCAGAGTAATGGAAATAAAAACAAAAATAAACAAATGGGACCTACTTAACTTAAAAATATTTTGCACAAAGAAGGAAACTATGAGCAAGGTGAAAAGACAGCTCAAGAATCGTAATTAGTATAAAATTTGTATTTGAGTATAAACCTCAATTTTGTTCGATTGGTTGTTTTAGCAGGTAAATATAGAACTGGCAAAGGACTTAGAACTTTGGGGTGAGAATGAAAAATTTTGTCTTAGTTCTGACAGTCTAAATTTCAAAAATAGTAATTATATTAGTTCAGTTTTATTTAGTATTTTACAATTTACAATTGATTTTCTAATCTGTTTTATATTGATTACTTAAACTAATAAATTTCTTTGGTCTTTGCTTTCATTATTTGAAATTTACATGATTTGAATTTCATAATCTCTGAAGTTCCACTTCAGACAAAGGTCTGTCTAGTCAAAGTTATGGTTCTTCCAGTAGTCATGTATGGATGTGAGAGTTGGACTATAAATGAAGCTGAGCACCAAAGAATCAATGCATTTGAACCATGGTGTTGGAGAAGACTCTTGAGAGTCCCTTGGACTGCAAGGAGATCCAAACAGTCCCTCCTAAAGGAAATCAGCCCTGAATATTCATTGGAAGGACTGATGCTGAAGCTGAAGGTCCAATACTTTGGCCACCTGATGCGAAGAGCTGACTCACTGGAAAAGACCCTATTTCTGGGAAATATTGAAAGCAGGAGAAGGGAATGACAGAAGATGAGATAGTTGGATGGCATCATTGACTCAATGGAAATGAGTTAGAGCGAACTCTTGGAGTTGGTGATGGACAGGGAAACCAGGCGTGCCGCAGTCCAGTGGGTCGCAAAGAGTTGGACATGACTGAGTGACTGAATTGAATTGAAGTTCCACTTATTCTTATTATTTATGAGTAATTAGTACTTAATATTAAATAATCACATCAGAATTTTACTATGAAGTTTTAACTCATAGGAATTTTTACTTTGAAGTAAATTCTACAAATAAATACATCACATATGTAGAAGGAAATTGATTCTTTGTCAGTTAGGGTGTCACTTATTGAATTATTCTATCAAGGCATATGGAAATAGTCAAGTGACTTAAAGAGTGATGCACCATCCAAGTTGAAAAACTTAACATAGAAAGATTAAAACATGAGAAGATTATGACTCCAAAATTAATTTAGTTCAAGTTAGAAATCCTGAGTATATATTGTTTGTTAGGCTTTTATCTAGGTACTGTATTTAAAAGATGAATAAAATATTATTAATAAACATCTTACATCAAATACAAGCCTAATTTCATTTCTTAATCTATCGTCTAGTCCTTCAGGTGCAATAACAAAATAATTATACCGTTACATGCTTTCTAATATATAAAATGAGATAAAAAATTGTTATATGAAAAAAAAATCTGATTTGTAGTAGATACTAACATATTTGCCATTTGATATAATTTATTTAGAATTTTAAGATTTGAGGATCTACATAAGATACATTCCTAAGGAGGACTGGTTCCCATATAACAGGCCAAGAACTTTACATTTTAAATATTTTGGTAGATTATTTGTAGATTTTTAGGCCCTTCTAAATTTTATAGATTATGCAAATCTGAATTCCACCTTATAACGCTTTTTAATGGAACATGGAAACTTAATTTACTTTATTCTGTTTTAATGCCATCTCTTGGCTCAGGTTTATTCTAGGTTTAATTCTAAACTTTTGGTGGAAACAATAAGGAATGGCTTCAGGCCACTGAATTTAGATAGCAATTTACTTAAAAAAAATTTTTTCTTATTATTTCCCTTAATTTGCTATATTAAAGAGGACGGTGTATGTTCTTCATTCTCTGTAAGCATCTGCTTTCATAAATTAATGTTACTTTATTGATTTGGTATGGAAAACAGAGACAATTCTAAGACCATGTTAGAACTTTAGTTAGTATATATTTATGACTTCCCTGTCATGTTCCTTTTACATTTATTATTATTTCTGCTTTACTGAATTCATTCAGGATAGAATAAACCTTATTTTTAAAGATATAGTCAATCTTCATTATTTGTAGCTTTTGTATTTGAGAATGTTTTTACTCATTAACATTTATTTGTAACTTTGAAATCAACATTCAAAGTGTTTTCCTGATTGTTTACATATGTGCACATGTATGCTCAGTCTCAAAGTCATGTCCAACTCTTTGTGACCCCGTTGACTGTAGCCCACCAGGCTCTTCTGTCTATGGAATTTTCCAGGCAAGAATACCGGAGTAGGTTGCCAATTCCTTCTCCAAAGCTACAGATGTGTACAGAGTGGCAAAAAAAAATTGAGCCACCTCATGAGAACATTCTCAGCTAAGGTTAAACAAGGTGATGCTTTACCTTATTTCAACTTATTTCGACTCTCATACAGAGATGACCAGAAGATGGATAGTGCAGTGTACTGCAAGAAGCTTGGGGCCTGGGGTCACTTAAATGGTATTTGAATCCAAACTGTGGTGTCTGTTAGTGGAGTGGCCTCAGGAAAGTCATTTTAAAATTATGAACTTTATTTTTCTTAAAAAATAAATCTATTATACTATTAGGATGAGCTGTTTGTAGAATTTATCATTTATCTATCAATCTATTAATCCACTCATGTGTCTATATATTTTCAGCAGTATGACTTTATACCAATGAGAAATATTCATTGCTTTATTTTCTGCAAAAACCACTGCTCAATTAATTTGTTAAGGAAAAAATAAAGTTATACCAAGCATAAATTATATCATATATTATAAGTATAGCATTGCATGTTTTATTTCATCTGCCTTGGCTTCTCTCCAAGGATCATTTCTGTAAGTCTAACTACTACCTACTAGTAATCTTACCTAAATGTCTTACTCCATGATTTTAAAATCTAGTATTAGAATTCAGACCCTGCCAAATTTTTAAGCATTGTTTATTCTTCCACAGCATTAAAAATTTAGTCTCTACCTAGATCTTCAAATTACAAAATTTAGCATGGTGCTTAGTATCATGGAAAAGAGGGATGGACATAAACAGCCTTGAGACTGGGTCTTAGGCCTTCCACTTACTAGTAGTACCACTTTTGGCCAGTTCTTTACAATCTCTGATTATTATCATCATCACCTATATTTTGGTACAGATAATAGAAGTGCCAAATTTAGAATATGTTTATGTGATTGTGTGTGTGTCTCTGTGAGTATTCATCAAATAATATGTATTCACTGAAAGGGCTGATGCTGAAGCTCCAATACTTTGGCCACCTGATGCAAAGAACTGACTCACTGGAAAAGACTTTGATGCTGGGAAAGACTGAAGACAGAGGTAGGGGATGATGAGATGGTTGGATCGTATCACCAGCTTGACGGACAGGAGTTTGAACAAGCTCCAGGAGTTGGTGATGGACACGGAAGCCTGATGCTCAGTCAATGGAGTCACAGAGTTGGACACCACTGAGTGACTGAACTTAACTGAATATGGATAGGAAATTACACAGTGTCAAAGATATACTGAGCTTATGATTTTTAAATATATTGTTGATGAGAATATATATGGTGCACTACTATGAAGAAGAGCATGGAGGCTTTTCAAAAACAGAACTAGCATATGATCCAGCAATTCCACCTCTGGGTATTTATTTGAAGAAAACGAAAACACTAATTTGAAAAGATATATGCACGCACATGTTCACTGAAGTACTATTTACAAAAGTCAAGTATGGAAATATCAGTGAAGTGTACAAATGACTAGATTAAAAAAGGTCTATGTATATATATCTATATACATAATTGATAAAATTTATTTAACATATATGCAGAGTACATCATGAGAAACGCTGGGCTGGAAGAAGCACAAGCTAGAATCAAGACTGCCGGGAGAAATATCAATAACCTCAGATATGCAGATGACACCACCCTTACGGCAGAAAGTGAAGACGAACTAAAAAGCTTCTTGATGAAAGTGAAAGTAGAGAGTGAAAAAGTTGGCTTAAAGCTCAACATTCAGAAAACGAAGATCATGGCATCTGGTCCCATCACTTCATGGGAAATAGATGGGGAAACAGTGGAAACAGTGTTAGACTTTATTATTTTGGGCTCCAAAATCACTGCAGATGGTGATTGCAGCCATGAAATTAAGAGACGCTTATTCCTTGGAAGGAAAGTTATGAGCAACCTAGATAGCATATTCAAAAGCAGAGACATTACTTTGCCAACAAAGGTCCATCTAGTCAAGGCTATGGTTTTTTCAGTAGTCATGTGTGGATGTGAGAGTTGGACGGTGAAGAAAGCTGAGCACCAAAGAATTGATGCTTTTGAAATGTGGTGTTGGAGAAGACTCTTGAGAGTCCCTTGTACTGCAAGGAGATCCAACCAGTCCATTCTAAAGGAGATCGGTCCTGGGTGTTCTTTGGAAAGACTGATGCTAAAGCTGAAGCTCCAGTACTTTGGCCACCTCATGCAAGGAGTTGACTCATTGGAAAAGACTCTGATGCTGGGAGGGATTGGGGGCAGGAGGAGAAGGGGACGATAGAGGATGAGATGTCTGGATGGCATCACCAACTCGATGGACAAGAGTCTGAGTGAACTCTGGGAGTTGGTGATGGACAGGGAGGCCTGGCGTGCTGCGATTCATGGGGTCGCAAAGAGTCGGACACAACTGAGTGACTGAACTGAACTGAACTGAATACATATATATATAATGGATAAAAATTATATATATGAATTACTATATATTTGGAGAAGGCAACCCACTTCAGTGTTCTTGTTTGGAGAATCCTCATTGGTGAGGAGCCTGATGGGCTGCAATACAGAGGGTTGCAAAGAGAGAAACGATTTAATTGACTAATCACATTACTCTCTCTCTCTCTCTCACTCTCTCTCTCTCTATATATATATAATATATACATATATATATATTTAATAGAATATTATCCAGTTATAAAATAGAAGGACATTTTGCTATTTGTGACAACATGGATGAACTTTAAAGACATTATGCCAAGTTAAATTAGTTAGTCATAGAGAGAAAGAGAAAGATAGGTACCATACGATGGCTTAAAACGCTTAAAAGAACAACAACAGCAACAGTTAGCTAATACATAAAGAGGACAGATTGTCAGTTGTAAGTGTTGTGCAGGGTGGGAGAAAAGGGTTAACTGGTGTTTTGTTTTCACTGCCTAGTCTAAATAAACTGAATAACAAAGTTAAAAGTCTTATATCTAAATAAATTGAATAAAAAAGTTAAAAGTCCTGTATCTCCCTAAAATTGTCTCTATACAACATGTCACTCCAGTTTAATACATAGTTAGAAATACTTGCTTCTACTATTGTCAAGATATAACAGAATGAAAAAAAAATTGTCAATAAAATAAAGAACACAGCAATGAAATCAAGAGATTTGAATTTAACCCTATTCTGCCTGCTACTATTACTGACACTTAATTTTACATGCAACATTACACACAACCCCTGTCCCATTGCATATGACTTGGATGGTCACTGCCTAAGTGATAAAGCCCACATTTCTATTTCTTAATCTATCAGAAGCAGATTTTATAAGCATTGTGTAAATAAATTAGATAAGAAATATGAATGAAATATCTAGAGTGTCTGAAGATATGCATTCATTAACTAGTAACCATTATTTTTATTGTTGTTATATCTGCATTTCATTAACAGGATGGTGACTTACTCAAGTCTACTTGTTATGGGGGCTCCTATATTGATAGAAAAACTGAGAGGCTTCTTAGGGTGCTAAAGCTGGAGAGAGGTGAGCTATATGAAAAATACAGGAGTTAACTGTTGATAACTCATGCTGAAATTGACCTCTGTTCAAACAATGGACACTTTCTGTCTTGAAACACTAGACTTCAACATTACACTGTCAGTTTACTTATATCCTAGTAATTGATTGTGCAATCATTTATTGACCATATGTTTGTTTGTTTGTTTTTTTCCTGACTTTATATTAGATGCTAGGAATATATTGTGGAAAGAATTAGTCAGGGTTCCTACCCTCAAAGATCTTACTGCCTAGTGGGAAAAATAAATATTAAACCACAGATCAGCTAATTAAATATAAAGTTTCAGAGTGTGTTAAGTACAAAGACCAAAGTGATAAAAGTCAAAGTCACTCAGTGGAGTCTGACTCTTTGCCACCCCTTGGACCGTAGCCCTCCAGGCTCCTCTGTCCACTGGATTTCCTAGGCAAGAATACTGAATTTTGTTGCCATTTCTATCTCTAGGGGATCATCGCTACCCAGAGATTAGACCCAGGGCTCTCACTTACCAGGCAGATTCTGTACCTTCTAAGCCATCAGGGAAGCCTCCTAAGTACCACAGGGGTACAGGATATGGGGTTTTATGAAAGGGTAAAAACACAAAAAATAATAGAGGTTGTTTTGCCCAAGAACATACAACAAATTCATTCAATATTACAGTAATCAAAGTCTATGCCCCAACCAGTAATGCTGAAGAAGCTGAACTTGAACCATTCTATGAAGACCTACAAGACCTTGTAGAACTAACACCCAAAAGAGATGTCCTTTTCATTATGGGGGACTGGAATACAAAAGTAGATGTCACGAAATGCCTGGAATAATAGACAAATATAGCCTTGGGGCTTCCCTGGTGGCTCAGAGGGTAAAGCGTCTGCCTACAATGTGGGAGACCAGGGTTTGAGCCCTGGGTCAGGAAGATCCCCTAGAGAAGGAAATGGCAACCCACTCCAGTACTCTTGCCTGGAAAATCACATGAACTGAAAAGCCTGGTAGGCTACAGTCCATGGGGTTACAAAGAGTCGGACACAAATAAGTGACTTCAAATTTACAGAATGAAGCAGGGTAAAGGCTAATAGAGTTTTGTCAGGAGAACACACTGGTCATAGCAACCACCCTCTTCCAACAACACAAGAGAAAACTACACGTGGACATCACCAGATAGCCAATACAGAAATTAGATTGATTATATTCTATACAGCCAAAGATAGAGAAGTTCTATTCAGTCAGCAAAAACAAGACCAGGAGCTGACTGTGGCACAGAACATGAACTCCTTATTGTCAAATTCAGACCTAAATTGAAGAAAGTAGGGAAAACCCCTAGACCATTCGTGTATGACCTAAACCAAATCCCTTATGGTTATACAGTGGAAGTGACAAATAGATTCAAGGGATTAGATCCCTTAGACAAAGTGCCTGAAGAACTATGGATGGCAGTTTGTCAGTACAGGCGGCAGGATCAAGACCATCCCCAGTGAAAATAAGTGCAAAAAGGGAAAATGGTGGTCTGAGGAGGCCTTACAAACAGACGTGAAGAGAAGAGAAACAAAAGGCAAAGGAGAAAGTGAAAGATCTACCCGTTTGAATGCAGAGTTTCAAACAATACCAAGAGAGATAAGAAAGCCTTCCTCAGCAATCAATGCAAAGAAATAGAGGAAAACAATAGAATGGGAATCTAGAGATCTCTTCAAGAAAATTAGAGAGACCAAGGGAAATTTGCATGCAAAGATGGGCACAATAAAGGACAGAAATGGTATGAACCTAACAGAAGCAGAAGATATTAAGAAGAAGTGGCAAGAATACACAGAGGAACTATATAAAAAAGATCTTCATGACCCAGATAATCACGATATCACCTACCTAGAGCCAGACATCCTGAAATGAGAAGTCAAGAGGGCTTCAGGAAGCATCACTATGAACAAAGCAAGTAGAGTTGATGGAATTCTAGTTGAGCTATTTCAAATCCTGAAAGATGATGTTGTGAAAGTGCTACACGCAATGTGCCAGCAAATTTGGAAAGCTAAGCAGTGGCCACAGGACAGGAAAAATCAGTTTTCATTCCAATCCCAAAGAAAGACAATGCCAAAGAATGCTCAAACTATCGCAGGATTGCACTCATTTCATACACTAGTAAAGTAATGCTCAAAATTCTCCAAGTCAGAGTTCAACAGTACATGAGCCATGAACTTGTAAATGTTCAAGTTGGATTTAGAAAAGGCAGAGGAACCAGAGATCAAATTGCCAACATTCTTCGGATCATCAAAAAAGCAAGAAAGTTCCAGAAAAAAAACATCTACTTCTGCTTTATTTACTATGCCACAGCCTTGTGTGAATCACAACAAATGGTGGAAATTTTTTTCCAAAAAATGGGAAAAACACACCATCTTACCCACCTCCTGAGAAATCTGTATGCAAGTCAAGAAGCGACAGTTAGAACCTGACATGCAACAACAGATTGGTTCCAAATTGGGAAAAGTGTACATTAAGGCTGTATATTGTCACCCTGCTAATTTAACTTATATGCAGAGTACCTCATGAGAAACACTGGGCTGGATTAAGCACAAGCTGGAATCAAGATTGCTGGGAGAAATATAAAAAACCTCAGATATGCAGATGACACCACCCTTATGGCAGAAAGTGAAGAGGAACTAAAAAGCCTCTTGATGAAAGTGAAAGAAGAGACTGAAAAAGTTGGCTTAAAGCTCAACGTTCAGAAAACTAAGATCATGGCGTCTGGTCCCAACACTTCATGGCAAATAAACGGGGGAACTGGAAACAGTGTCAGACTTTATTTTCTTGGGCTCCAAAATCACTGCAGATGGTGACTAAAGCCATGAAATTAAAAGACGCTTGCTCCTTAGAAGATAAGTTATGACCAACATAGATGGCATAGTAAAAACCAGAGATATTTCTTTGCCAACAAAGGTCCATCTAGTCAAAGATATGGCTTTGCCAGGGGTCATGTATGGATGTGAGAGTTGGACTATAAAGAAAGCTGAGCACCAAAGAATTGACACTTTTGAACTGTGGTGTTCAATAAGTGTCTTGAGAGTCCCTTGGACTGCAAGATGTTCCAACCAGTCCATCATAAAGGAGATCAATCCTGAATATTCATTGGAAGGGCTGATACTGCAGCTAAAATTCCAATACTTTGGCCACCTGATGCGAAGAACTGACTCATTTGAAAAGACCCTGATGCTGGGAAAGATTGAAGGCGTGAAGAGAAAGGGATGACAGAGGATGAGATGGTTGGATGGCATCATTGACTCAATGGAAATGAGTTTGAGTAAACTCTGCGAGTTGGTGATGGACAGGGAGGCCTGGTGTGCTGCAGTGCATGGGATTGGAGAGAGTCAGACACAACTGAGAGACTGATCTGAACTGATACAACAAATGAATAATGGAGTTTTAACAGTATGATTCTAGTTCTAGTAGTGAGATTTTTTATTCTTGTAGTCTTCCTTTAAAATTTTAAATTAAAATCTTTCCATTAACTGCTTAAATATCCTTCTGGATTTTTTTTTTTTTTTTTTTTTTTTTTTTACCTAGAATGGATCTATTTCTATCATGATGTTTCTTTTGGCACAAGTGTGTTCTTTATATTGGCATAATTATATTTTTCCTGATTTTTCTGCTAATAGTTGTTTTTATCATGAGTCATTTGGAAACCAAATAATATTTTAAAAGACAATTCTGTAATCACTCTTTCAAATGAAATTTTTTCATAAATAATTTTACTCAAAAGTAAATATATTAAAAAAGGTAATTACTAAAAACAAAGAAATGTCATGAAAAGATGTGAAGAAGACTTCAATGCATATTAGTAGGTGAAAAAATGATACACATCTTATGATTCCAAGTTGTATAGCCCTTTCAAATTGTCTTTTTTCACTTAGGAAAAGGTAACACTATGGAAGCAATAAAAAGATTAATGGTTGTTATAGACTGGGGGTGGAATGAAGGGAGGAATACATAGTTGGAGTTTCAGGGGAGTGAAAATAACCTGAATGATACTATAATGATGTCTACCTGTCATTATATATTTACTCAAATCCACATAATATACACCACCAAGAGTGATCTCTAAATATAATCGTAGAGTTTAAATGTTTGTGGAGTGTCAGTGTAGGTTTGTTGATGAAAAATTTACCTCTCTGGTGGAGGTTGTTGATTATCAGGAAATCTATGCATGTATCGGGGAGGGTGTCTATGGGAAATCTTTCAACCTTCCTCTTAACCTTGCTGTGAATATAAAACTGTTCTAAAAATAAAATCTGAAAAAAGAAAGTAATAATCTATAGTACTTAAATATATAAAAGATTATCATTTTCAGTTGTGAACACTTCTAAAACAAATCTTCATTTCATTAATTAGGTAGTATGACTAATTCTTAAGTTGCATTTCCCCAGGCAGTAAGGGATACCCCTAAAAGTGTTCTAGAATATTCTTGCGTTACCATGTGTTTGCATGTTCATTAGAAATTTAGTTCAGTTCAGTTTCTGAGTCATTTCCAGCTGTTTATGACCCCATGGATGGGAGCACACTGGGTGTCGCTGTCCATCACTAACTCTAGGAGTGTGCTCAAAGTCAAGTCCATTAAGTGGTGATGCCATCCAACCATCTCATCCTCTGTTGTCCCCTTCTTGTTCTGCCTTCAGTCTTTTCCAGAATCAGGATCTTTTCCAAAGAGTTAGCTCTTCAGGTGGCCAAGCTTCAGTTTCAGCATCAGTCCTTGCAATGAATATTCAGGACTGATTTCCTTTAGGATTGATTGGTTGGATCTCTGTGCAGTCCAAGGGACTCTCAAGAGACTTCTCCAACACCACAGTTAAAAAGCATCAATTCTTTGGCACTCAGCTTTCTTTATGGTCCAAGTCTCACATCCATACATGACTACTGGAAAAACCATACCTTTAATAGACGGACCTTTGTTAACAAAGTAATGTCTGTGCTTTTGAATATGCTGTCTAGGTGGTAGCTTTTCTTCTAAGAAGCAAGTATCTTTTAATTTCATGGCTGCAGTCATCATCTGCAGTGATTTTGGAGCCAGAAAAAATAAAGTTTCTCACTGTTTCCATGTTTCTCCATCTATTAGCCATGAAGTGATGGTGTTGAGTCTTAAGCCAGATTTTTCACTCTCCTCTTTCACTTTTATCAAGAGGCTCTTCAGTTCCTCTTCACATTCTTCCATAAGGGTGGGGTCATCTGCATATCTTACATTATTAATATTTCTCCCTGGAATCTTGATTCCAGCATGTGCTTCATCCAGGCTGGCATTTTGCATGAGTTACCCTGTATATAAGTTAAATAAGCAGGGTGATAATATACAACATTGACATACTCCTTTGCCTTTGCCAATTTAAAACCAGTCTGTTGTTTCAAGTCACATTTTAACTGTTGCTTCTTGACCTGCATACAGATTTCTCAGGAGGCGGGTAAGGTGGTCTGGTATTCCCATTTTTTGAAGAATTTTCCATCATTTGTTCTGATCCACACAGTCATAGGCTGTGGCATAGTCAATAAAGCAGAAGTAGATGTTTTTCTGAAACTCTTTGCTTTATCGATAATCCAATGGATGTTGGCAATTTGATCTCTGGTTCCTCTGCCTTTTCTATATCCAGCTTGAACATCTGAAATTTCTCAGTTCAAGTTTTTTTGAAGCCTTGCTTGGAGTATTTTGAGCATTACTTTGCTAGCACATGAGATGAGTGGAATTGTGTGGTAGTTTGTGTATTCTTTGAGATTGTCTTTCTTTGTGATTGGAATGAAAACTGACCTTTTCCAGTCCTGTGGCCACTGCTGAGTTTTCCAAATTTGCTAGTGTATTGAGTGCATCACTTTCACAGCATCATCTTTTAGGACTTGAAATAGCTCAGCTGGAATTCCATCACCTCTGCTAGCTTTTTTCATAGTGTTGCTTTCTAAGGTGCACTTGGCTTTAGACTGTAGGATGTTGGCTATGGGTGAGTGAATACACCATCATGTTTATCTGGTCGTGAAGATCTTTTTTGTATAGTTCTTCTGTGATTTCTTGCCACCTTTCCTTAACATCTTCTACTTCTGTTAGGGCCATACTGCTTCTTCCCTTTATTGTGCCCATGTTTGCATGAAATGTTCCCTTGGCATCTCTAGTTTTCCTGAAGAGATCTCCAGTCTTTCCATTCTATTGTTTTCTTGTATTTCTTTGCATTGATCACTGAGGAAGTCTTTCTAATCTCTCCTTGCTTTTCTCTGGAATATTGCATTCAGATGAGTATATCTTTCCTTTTTCCTTTCCCTTTGGCTTCTCTTCTTTTATTGCCTATTTGTAATGCTTCCTGAGACAACCATTTTGCCTTCTTGCATTTCTTTTTCTTGAGGATGGTCTTGATCACTGCGTCTTGGACAACGTCACAAACCTCTGTCTGTAGTTCTTCAGGCACTGTGTCTGTCAGGTCCAATCCCTTGAATTTATCTGTCACTTCTACTGTATAATTGTAAGGAATTTAATTTAGGTCATACCTGAATGGCTTAGTGGTTTTCCCTACTTTCTTCTTTCATTAGAAATATCTTACTACCATTACTGATTACTAAGAATAACTTTAAAAATACATAATATTTTAAATTAGAAGGCTTTGTGATTTAACTGACCTAATATTAAATCTATGCATGCATGTAACCAGAAATTTTCTGTTGTTTCATCACTCAGTCATGTCTTACTGTTTTGCAACCTCATGGACTCCTTTGTCCATGAGATTTCCCAGGCAAGAATACTGGAGTGGGTTGCCATTTCATTCTCCAGGGGATCTTCCCAACCTAGGCATGAAAGCTGGGTTTGGTGGTGGACTCTTTACCGCTGAGCTAGCAGAGAAGACAACAGGACTTTTAACCTTGGTCAATTACTTTTTAAATCTGTATCAACTATTTGATCATTCTGTATCATTCCTTTTAGATTTATTTTTTAAAAATCTCGAGATTTGGCCAATAGTTTTGTTCCCAGAAAAAAAAGGATTGTCTGTTTTCTTATGTAAGCCTTGCTTACACTGACTCTGGGCCTCATCAACATGACTTACGACTTAACTTAGGATAATTGGACAGAAGACCAAGTGAAGTCAGCAGAGTCTTTTTTTTTTTTTTTTTTTTTTTTTTGGTCTCATTATTTATTTATTTATTTTTATTTTACTTTACAATACTGTATTGGTTTTGCCATACATTGACATGAATCCACCACGGGTGTACATGAGTTCCCAATCCTGAATCCCCCTCCCACCTCTCTCCCCATATCATCTCTCTGGGTCATTCCAGAGCACCAGCCCCAAGCATCCTGTATCCTGCATGGAACCTAGACTGGCGATTCGTTTCTTACATGATAGTATACATGTTTCAATGCCATTCTCCCAAATCATCCCAACTTCTCCCTCTCCCATGGAGTCCAAAAGACTGTTCTATACATCTGTGTCTCTTTTGCTGTCTTGCATACAGGGTTATCGTTACCATCTTTCTAAATTCCATATATATATATGTGTTAGTATACTGTATTGGTGTTTTTCTTTTGGGTTTACTTCACTCTGTATAATCGGCTCCAGTTTCATCCACCTCATTAGAACCTCATTCAAATGTATTCTTTTTAATGGCTGAGTAATATTCCATTGTGTATATGTACCACAGCTTTCTTATCCATTCATCTGCTGATGGACATCTAGGTTGCTTCCACGTCCTGGCTATTATAAACAGTGCTGCGATGAACATTGGGGTACACATGTCTCTTTCAGTTCTGGTTTCCTTGGTGTGTATGCCCAGCAGTGGGATTGCTGGCTCATATGGCAGTTCTACTTCCTGTTTTTTAAGGAATCTCCACGCTGCTCTCCATAGTGGCTGTGCTAGTTTGCATTCCCACCAACAGTGTAAGAGGGATCCCTTTCCTCCACACCTTCTCCAGCATTTATTGCTTGTAGACTTTTGGATCACGGCCATTCTGACTGGTGTGAAATGGTATCTCATTGTGGTCTTGATTTGCATTTCTCTGATAATGAGTGATGTTGAGCATCTTTTCATGTGTTTGTTAGCCATCCGTACGTCTTCTTTGGAGAAATGTCTATTTAGTTCTTTGGCCCATTTTTTGATTGGGTTGTTCATTTTTCTGGAATTGAGCTGTATATGTTGCTTGCATATTTTTGAGATTAGTTCTTTTTCAGTTGCTTCATTTGCTATTATTTTCTCCCATTCCGAAGGCTGTCTTTTCACCTTGCTTATAGTTTCCTTTGTTGTGCAGAAGCTTTTAATTTTAATTAGATCCCTTTTTTTTTTTTTTTTTTTTTGCTTTTATTTCCAGTATTCTGGGAGGTGGATCATAGAGGATCCTGCTGTGATTTATGTCGGAGAGTGTTTTGCCTATGTTCTCCTCTAGGAGTTTTATAGTTTCTGGTCTTACATTTAGATCTTTAATCAATTTTGAGTTTATTTTTGTGTATGGTGTTAGAAAGTGTTCTAGTTTCATTCTTTTACAAGTGGTTTTCCAGTTTTCCCAGCACCACTTGTTAAAGTGATTGTCTTTCTCCATTGTATATTCTTGCCTCCTTTGTTGAAGATAAGATTCTTGATCAATGCTGGGGAGATTGCATTCTAGAATGTTGCTACTACCACAGGAGGCGGCCTGGTATGGTCACCTTGAGAGAGAGACAGACACTCATATCCGTGCTTTCCCAGATGAGACACTCTTAAGCTGACCTTACAGCTGAAGACAACACAAATATGAGCTCATGTGGGAACTAAAGATGAACTTAAACTAACCCATAGAATAGTGAGAAATAATATTATTTTCTATTTTAAGGTACTAAATTTTGGGTTTATTTGTTATACAGGAAAGGCTAACTGAAATAAGAAATTATACCCAGATTTACCAAATCTCCCAAGTATTATTTGATCATAGTGGAAAGGACATTTTAAATATTGTTACTAATTTTCAAACCACAGATAAGTTTTCAGTAAGCAAATTAAGTTCTTTACTATTTCCTTCTTTTTCCTAGGGAACAGACTGCAGAAGACCAAAATTCAATAATTTCTATTTAGCTAATGGCTTCCATTTAAGCCAGCATTAAAATTAATGTTCAAGATCATTATCCATGAACTTTCTGTGCAGTTAGGAAAATTCGGAAATGTTCAACATAATTCTGAAAATTGTAAAAACTCATTAAAACGTCTGTTGAGCAGTTGGAAGTTCCTTGAAGGAATAGGTAATTTTCAGTTGCTTTTTGTGTACACTAGTATAATGGCAAGCTCATCTTAGGTAGTGAGACATTTATATATAAAATACCAAGAATAATTCTCTATTCTAAGAAATCTCTTGTGCAGAATATCATGAAACCAAGGAATGGAATTTCCTAAGGTGGAGTCTCACTCTTGATGGTTACAAAAAAAAAAAAAAAAAAAACAAACTGTAGTTACAATAGATTTTGACATGATTATTTTGTAACAAAATAAATAACATAAAGCTTATAAAATGAAAAGGCTTCTAGGCTCTGAATGGTTTCTTTTTTTAATATTTCTCTACCAGCTTCTTTAAAAATTAAGCTGTGCATATGCATGCTGCACTCATTGATGCTTTCAAATTATGATGCTAGAGAAGACTCTTGAGCATCCCTTGAATTGCGAAGAGATCAAACAAATCAATCCTAAAGGAAATCAACACTGGATATTCATTGGAAGAACTTATGCTGAACCTGAAGCTCCAATACTTTGGCTACCCAATGGAAAGAGCCAACTCGTTGCAAAAGACCCTGATGCTGGGAAAGATTGAGGGCAGAAGGAGAAGGGGACAGCAGAGGATGAGATGGTTGGACAGCTTCACCGACTCAGTGGACACGAGTTTGAGCAAACTCCAGTAGATAGTGAAGGACAAGGAAGCCTGGAATGCTTCAGTCCATTGAGTCACTAAGAGTCAGACAAGACTTTGTGACTAAACAACAACATGATTTACTCATTAGCTATTAGCAGTACAAAGCATTTATAGATTTTAGCCTCTCACAGCTTATGTCAACTAAACATCTTGTTCATTAATGTAGTTCAACAGAGTCTGCTTCTTTTGTAGGCATGATACACAGCAATTTTATTTACCATTTCTTGGTTCTCATGTAATAATATAATGTAAGATTCTGCCTTATGCTTTCTAGTTACATTTTCCAAACAATGGATGACATTGGAAAGCCCCTCATCCTTTGCATATTTACAACTTATCTAAAACATTTAACAAATTTCAAAAAAATTATAAATCTTATTATTATAAAACTATTTCTACAATAAATGCATAAAAATATTATAAAATATTTCACTGAAGCAGCTCATGCTAATTGTGTTTATGATAAGAGCTGACACACTGCAATTTCCATATAATTAGTATTTTATAAGTGCTTTACTCACACTGACTGTGAGTAAACACAACTACAATACCTCTCGAATTGCAAAGTTTATTGTTCTTTTTTACAAATGAAGAAACTGGAATAGGGTATTTATGTAATTTCCTCAGTTTATATGACTGTTAAGCAGCAGAGGTAGAAACTGAACCCAGGGGACTTAACTTGTATTTTCTTCTGTTCTCAGCATTGCTCCACACACTCAGAGAGACCAAAGAGAACTACAACACCCAATTTTTAAGTTTAAAGGACCAAAAGACAAACAACTGAGAAATGCTTAATAAATATGAAAAATGACAATCAAAAAGAAAGCATCAAGTTTAATGCTGAGTTGTGTAACAGAGAATAATTATAAAATATATGCTTATTAGCACTAAGAAACAGAATTTCTTTTCCGTATATAAACATCAATCTCTGCAATGATCTTATAAAGCAAATTAATTATCGCCTTTTAATAAGTGAAGAAATTGAAGGTCAGAGTTTAAGTAATTTACCAGGGCTAGTCATTAGGTACATGACAGTGCTAAAATCTATTCTTAAATCTGTGTGGCTCAAAGTATGCTCACTCTTTGTTACAGCACACAGAAAATAATAAAGAACACAGAAAATAATATTAATGACAAGAGGCCTGGAGAAAGAGCGGCAGTGTGTTTCCCTCAGCTTTAAAAGATAGGGAAATTTGTAACAGATTCAAAACAGAAAGAAAGGCTTTCCAGAAAATAGGGAAAGGCCATGTGGATACATTTGGTTTTGGGGAGGGGGAAAAAAAAAAAAAAAGCTAGGCTGAGTAGTAGAAATGGGTACTAGAAGTTTTTGAAGAAAGGATGACGGTCAGTTAAATTTCTTAAAGGTAGAGCAGCCTAGATTATATTGACTATAATTGAGCAGGAAATTTATCTGAGACTGTAGCCTAGCAAATTAATAGGCAAGATAACTTTGGTTACAGAAATACAAATGCAAAGAAAGATTCAGACAAAACGAATTATACTCATCCTGACAAAAATATTACTTAAACAGAGAATTTTTCAAACAATATTTATATATAGTATGTAGACTAAATTGACTGACTGAATGTAAAAGCGAAAGAGAATAATAAAAAACCTGATAACATCAATGTTAGTTTTAAATCGTATGTACAAGCTGATAGTTTCGTTGACTGGAATAGACAAAGAAATAGAAGGATAAAATAATTTGTGAATTAAAATGGTAAGGAAATCAGTGAGAAATGTGTTGAAATTGAGGTGATAACTGAGATAGAAAATGAAAAAAAAAAAAGGAAAATTCAACCAGATTCAAGAGAACAGACAGTATCTAAGTATTATGATCAATAGCACATCCTCCAAAGTTGATGTATTATGAAAAAATGTCATGGAGAAGAATACTATGTGCACCCTCAGAAATGCCATAGCTGAAATGTGGGACAAAGAGAAATCAACAAAGGATACTGAATAGGAGCCATCTGAGAGGTAGGGAAGAAACCCAGGCAGGATACATCACGAGGCTTCTGAGAAAGTATTTTTTCTTTTTAATATAAATTTATTTATTTTAATTGGATGCTAATTACTTTACAATATTGTATTGTTTTTTCCATACATCAACATGAATCCGCCACAGATATACACGTGTTCCCCATCCTGAACCCCCCTTCTATCTCACTCCCTGTACCATCCCTCTGGGTCATCCCAGTGCACCAACCCAAGCATCCTGTATCCTGCATCGAACCTGGACTGGCTATTTGTTTCTTATATGATATTATGCATGTTTCAATGCCACCCTCTCCCTCTCCCAGAGTCCAAAAGACTGTTCTATACATCTGTGTCTCTTTTGTTGTCTCGCATACAGGGTTATCGTTATTTTAAAGAAGGAAAATTCGTCAAACTGAATATTAAATAATATTTCTTCAGAAAATAGGGAAAAAAGAGGATTGAATGGGTGAAGAATAGAGGACACTGTCCATTTCCTTAGTTAAGACTTCTGTTTCATCCAGCAACATCCTAATTCTTTGAAGGTAGAAGACAAGAGCAAGAGATATAATACTAAAAAGGATCAAAGAAAAATTATTTTACATTTGGGAAATATAAGTGAATCTATAAATATGTACACGTACTCCTATCACTAAGTGGTTAGTGTTTGCTACTGAAGATATAATGTAAAATAAAGGAACCTGAACCACCTTCTGAGCAGAGAGAACTTCCTCACTAAGCCATGAAGGAAACTAACATTTATTGAGCAAGTATTATCTTCCAGGCTACATGATACTTTGAAAAGTTGCTAGAAAAATATAAAGCCATACTTATTATAAACTTTTTGTCGTTAATATTAAAACTAGTATCTTTCTTCATTAGCTGCAGGAAATCCAAATCCTTTATAGTAAAATAAAAATAGTATATAGTATCATCATACTGTAAGGTAGAAAATTAAATCACAAACTGCAAAGCAAATTAACTAACTTTCTGATTAATTTCTTGAGCATATTAATATTCAGACATGTATAGAAAATGAAAGAAAACTGTATTAACTACCCTTGTCAACACAGTGATGCTCTTGTTTTGTGAATATTTATTGAGGAAAAAAGAGGGATTACAATTGACCATGTATAAAGCAAAATAATCTTAAAAGATTATATTAGAGATATCAGAGATGTACCTGAACTTTAACTGTACAAACACACAAACACACACTCCTTTGGAAGGGATAATATGAATTTTTTGACATTTGATTTCTCAAAATTCTCTAAACTTGTAAGAAATCTATTAAAATTATTCAAACGACCCAAACTGTCCACATTCCTTTTCCTGTACTCTTTAAATCTTGGAGGTGAGTTCACCTTAAGTAATATTCTATATTTTAGGTTAAATGTTCAATAAAATAGAAAATAAAATTGAAAGATGAAAATAATGGTTTTTAATGAACCTAATTTTTCAAATATAAATATAAAACAAAATAATATATATGTGCATATATATATGCACATAAACCAAATATATGAAAAAATGTATGTATCTACATATCTAGGCTCAGCATTTTGAAGAGTTCAATCAGGTAAAATAAGGCAATGCATTAAATGCACACTTAAATTTTCTCTCCTTCTAAGGTAACATGTGCTGTGTGCTTAGCCACTCAGTTGTGTCCGACTCTTTGCAACCCCATGAACTGTAGCCCGCCAGGCTCCTCTTTCCATGAGAGTCTCCAGGAAAGAATACTGGAGTGGGTAGTTGTTCTCTTCTCCAGCTAAAGTAACATGGATACGTGTAAACAGTAAAATTATATCTGCTTGTAAAAGAAGGATAGACAATCATTGAAGAAAAGTCTGTTAAATGTTTTTATATCCAATTTTTCCCCACTAATTAAGTGCACAGAAAGTGTAAACATGGTAAGATTAGGCATTTCAGCTCTTAACTTTTTCCCACACAAGTATAACCATCTATCTCTGAACATCCTTGTTAATTAAACAATACAATATCATTTAAGCCTTCATATTTTCTTCATTCTTTTCTTCATTTTATGCACTACTTTCTTAGAAGTAGGTAACTTCTGACTTGATATAACTTTAAAGGAAATTCTCCACAGTGAATAAATAGTGCTTTCAATAAAGTTATTTTAAAGTCTGAATAGAAAAGATTCTAATTCTCACTCTCCTTTATGTTCAAATTGGATAAACTTTAATATCACTGGCAGTCCTATCTGTTTCAAAGAGAGGAAAATTAACGATCCATAAAGAAGTATTCCAAGTACTTGTTTAGGTCACCAAACAGTGACCCAGTTTCCAGAAAACTACCTAACAGTATCTTGTTTCTAATTTTTTTAATCCATGTACCACTGACTCAGGAAAGCTCCTTTATATATACTATGTGCATAAGCTGACATAAACTTTAATGGGAAGAGCAGATTTCTGTTTGACCCATCATTATTAAGAATTTATAAATTCATAATTCTCAGACCTCTTACAAATGAGAAGTGACATCTATTTGCATTTGTCTTAGAGGTCTGGTTTTGATTGTCAGCAAAACTGGCCTATGACACTTATTGCAAAGGTTTTGTCAAAATGCCATCGAAATGTATACTGGCTACTCACTCTAAAAAAATCAGTGTTTAAATATTTGCATAATAAAGCATCAACAACAATAATTTGTTTGAGATTTGCATTTTCTTAGTAATTCATTATGCAATTACATATGGAGATAAAAAAGGGCAGCAGCTAATCATTCTTGAATAATTGTAATTAGATCCACCTCTGCAAGGATCAAAGAAAATATTTCCATGTTTTCATTTGTTTGAGCACTTTGATGAGTAGATGCAGCTATTCTGTTAACTAAAGCCAGTAGGGACTTCAGTCTTTGCCTTGCTTTCTTCCATCTATGACCTTTATCTATTTTTTCTTTTTAATTTTTAAAGCAGTTTCAAATTCATACATTGATTCTTTTGTGAATTATTTTATCAGTTTATTGAACTGGTGTTGAATACAACTATATGAGTGGCATGGTCTCAGAGGCCACAAAGAAGAAAAACTGGAGGATGTTTTTAACATCATATACAGGCAGTGAACGCTTCCCCAGTGGCTCAGTGATAAAGAATCTGCCTGCAATGCAGGAGCCACAGGAGACACGGCTTCCATCCTTGGGGCAAAAAGATACCCTGGAGAAGGGCATGGTAACCCCCTCCAGTATTCTTGCCTGGAGAATCCCATGGACAGAGGACCCTGGCGGGCTACATTCTGTAGGGTTGCAAAGAGTCAGACAGGAGTGAAGAGACTTAGCATGAATGTACACACATAGGCAGTGAGGCTTCCCAGGCAGCACAGTGATAAAGAATCTGTCTGCCCAGGCAGGAGACACAAGAGATGTGGGTACAGTCCCTGGGTTTGGAATATCCTTTAGAGCAGGAAATGGTACCCCATTCTAGTATTCTTGCCTGAAAAATTCCATGGACAAGGAACCTGGTGGGCTACAATCCAGCGGGTTGTAAAGGGTCAGACACAACTGAGCATGCACATACAGGCAGTGAGACATATTTAAGATGGGTCAATCATAATGTCATTACATGAGTCAACCCCCTCCCTGAATGTTACCTTTAGGCCACCTCAACCTCTAACTATTTATAAGGATTCGTGGTTTGTATTAAACACTATTGCATTCACAAACTTGATCCCAGGCCACAGATATCTCAGCAGTACTGGTTACTGACTCAATGGACATGAATTTGAGGAAACTCCTGGGGACAGTGAAGGAGTGGCCAGCCTGGCTTGCTGAAGTCCATGGGGTCGCAGAGACAGACACGACTGAGCCACCAAACGACAACAACTGGCTGCATTATCTTCCCCCTGTTTATTTTTCCATTGACCACAGAGGATCGAAACACATAATTTGTTCTCCCCACATCCTCCCATGGCTGGGCATAGATGAGGAGAAAGAAAGCATAGATTTTACAAAGCCAAAACAATGTTGTTAATGTCTTTGGTCTATCCTAAGTGTCATAGACATTCATCCACATAAAAACAAGCACACACTGACAAGCATAATCACACCAAATCATAGACATTAAGATAAAATAAAATGAAGGAACCACTGAGCTCTGTCCCCATAATATCAACGACAACAAAAAATTCTCACTCTTTTTTTCCATTCTTACTAGATTTTTATTTATTGTTTATTTTTTAAAATAAAAATTTTATTATTTTAATTGGAGGTTAATTACTTTACAATATTGTATTGGTTTAACTGGAGCCTATAATACAGAGTGAAGTAAGCCAGAAAGAAAACCACCAATACAGTATACTAACACATATATATGGAATTTAGAAAGATGTATAGAAAATTCTCCCTCTTAATTGACATCAGTTCAGTTGCTCAGTCGTGTCCGACTCTTTGCAACCCCATGGACTGCAGCATGCCAGGCCTCCCTGTCCATCATCAAACCCCACAGTTTACTCAAACTCATGTCCACTGAGTCGGTGATGCCATCCAACCATCTCATCCTCTGTTGTTCCCTTCTCCTCCTGCCTTCAATGTTTCCCAGCATCACTGTCTTCTCTAATGAGTCAGTTATTCACATCAGGTGGCCAAAGTAATGGAGTTTCAGCTTCAGCATCAGTCCTTCCAATGAATATTCAAGACTGATTTCCTTTAGGATGGACTGCTTGCTGTCCAGGGGACTCTCAAGAGTCTTCTCCAACACCACAGTTCACATAAGTATACTTAAACAATGGCTTCCCTAGTGGCTCAGATGGTAAAGAGTCTACCTGTAATGTAGGACACCTGGGTTCAGTCACTGGGTTGGGAAGATCCCCTGGAGGAGGGCATGGCAACCTACTCCCATTCTCTAGCCTGGAGATTCACTATAGACAGAGGAACCTGGAGGGCTACAGTCCATGGGGTTGGTAAGAGTCAGACACTACAGAGCAGCTGAGCACACATACTTAGTAATCATCATAACCTTGGGTAAACTAAATGACTCTAATATTTGCCATGAAACAAGGCTAGCAAGATACATACACAAGTAACTACAATATACATGGAAAAAAATGTGAAAATACAAACAAAAAAGTAGGAATTAAGTTGAAGTCTACATAGGATGATCAGGGAATACCCCTAGTGGAGACAATAGCTGACTCAAGCTTTGGAGAGATAGCATAGTGTATTTCCCTGAAATCAACTCCTCATTCACTCCAGTTCATTCAGTTCAGTTCAGTTGCTCAGTCATGTCTGACTCTTTGTGACCTCATGGAATGCTGCACACCAGGCCTCCCTGTCCATCACCAACTACTAGAGCTTGTTCAGATTCATGCCCATTGAGTCAGTGATGCCATCCAACTATCTCATCCTCTGTCATCCCCTTCTCCTCCTGCCTTCAATCTTTCCCAGCATCAGAGACTTTTCCACGGAGTCAGTTTCTTCACATCAGCTGGCCAATGTACTGGAGTTTCAGTTTCAGAATCTGTCCTTCCAATGAATATTCAGGACTGATATCCTTTAGGATTGACTGGTTGGATCTCCTTGCAGTCCAAGGGACTAACCAGAAGTAAAAGTAGGGATACAGGCTAGTCCAAAGCTCAATCTACTAGTCTAGTTGGGCTGGACATTAATGAAAAAGAATGTGGGGTCAGGATGCAAAAGAAATGAAATAGAATTTTAAATATTTTAGTCTTTTCCTTGTAACTAACTTTGAGCCAAGCTGTAAGACTATCACAGTGGTAGAGAATACCTAATAAAGTCAAGATATCTTCTGCTGATACCTAAATGTTTGGTTCACTACAAATTTCTAATTTAAATTCAAGAGAAGACAATCTGTATGTCTCAAATCATATTTTGTGTCATGTTCTGATTAGTTACTTTGGGTTCACCTGAATCCTGTCATCAGTAATAAAAGGAAGACAATATTAGTTTAAAGCTGTCCCTTAAATAGGAGCTGACGATTTGGTAGTTTCACATTTAAGAAATTATGTATGACTGCCCCAGCATATAATTCACATGTTCAGGGCAAGGAAAAAGAGACAATATTAGATGGTGCATATTAGCATGCGAGAGTTTCCTAGTTCATATGTTCGAAATTTCTAGGGAATTCCTACACAAAAATTAGGGCAAATCAAACATTGTTTGATGGTACAAATTTTTTGTTTTTGTATGAAGCTCTGGTTAAAAAAAAAGGACAGAGGAGAAATCTACATATTGTTGTTTAAAAGAGGTTTAACGGAGGTAACTAGACAGAACTGTCCTCAATAGAAATTACTCTCAATATTTTGATGCCGTTTCTGGAGATCCAGTGTGAGCCTCATTTATAAATTTATTGATAAACATAAAGGACAAAGGACACACAACTTTAGCATTAAAATAAGTTGTCAAATCCAAAATGTTCTCTTAGTCGCTTTTCCATAATACTACTTAGATAGTAGAAGAAGCTGTTCTTTCTTCTTACTAGAACAGGGCTAACTGCATTTCCTAGGCTTTTTTGCCATTAGGTATGTGGTCAGGTGATTGGATTCTAGGCATTGCAATGTGACTTTCAGGTCTGTTTCCTTCCCACTCCCAAAATTAGTCTTCTATGCTCTTTCAAATTTTGCTAATCTTTCCAAGATCCTCACTACTCTTTACCAAATATGAAACATGTAGAGAAATAATATTACAATTGTAGGTTTTAATAATCCAGATTAGTTGGATTCAGTTCAGTTCAGTTCAGTCGCTCAGTCGTGTCCAACTCTTTGCAACCCCATGAATCACAGCACGCCAGGCCTCCCTGTCCATCACCAACTTCCAGAGTTCACTCAGACGCATGTCCATCAAGTCCGTGATGCCATCTAGCCATCTCATCCTCTGTCGTCCCCTTCTCCTCCTGCCCCCAATCCCTCCCAGTATCAGAGTCTTTTCCAATGAGTCAACTCTTCGCATGAGGTGGCCACAGTACTGGAGTTTCAGCTTTAGCATCATTCCTTCCAAAGAAATCCCAGGGCTGATCTCCTTCAGAATGGACTGGTTGGATCTCCTTGCAGTCCAAGGGACTCTCAAGAGTCTACTCCAACACCACAGTTCAAAAGTATCAAGTCTTTGGTGCTCAGCCTTCTTCACAGTCCAACTCTCACATCCATACATGACCACAGGAAAAACCATAGCCTTGACTAGATGGACCTTAGTCGGCAAAGGAATGTCTCTGCTTTTGAATATACTATCTAGGTTGGTCATAACTTTTCTTCCAAGGAGTAAGCGCCTTTTAATTTCATGGCTACAATCACCATCTGCAGTGATTTTGGAGCCCCCCAAAATAAAGTCTGACACTGTTTCCACTGTTTCCCCATCTATTTCCCATGAAGTCATGGGACCGGATGCCATGATCTTTGTTTTCTGAATGTTGAGCTTTAGGCCAACTTTTTCACTCTCCACTTTCACTTTCATCGAGAGGCTTTTTAGTTCCTTTTCACTTTCTGCCATAAGGGTGGTGTCACCTGCATATCTGATTAGTTGGATTAGCGGAATAATAATAATAAAAATAATGATCCACTAATTAGCTAGATTAGTAACTATCCATAACTAGCTATCCAACAGACAATTCTGAACATCTATGGAGAAAGCACAGTGGATTGGGAAAACTAAGCTGTCTATTCATGTTAGGTATAATGGCATGTAAACAATTTCTTAACAACATTTTTTAAATAAAATAAATAGAGAATGTTCTCAATTATAGGTGCCAAAACCAAGGAAATAAATTATGTTTTATGTCCAAACAACAGAGTTTAGATTTTAAATGTTAACAATAATTCCAGTTGTCACTTTAGTTGCACAAGAAGTTATTAACTTAATAAGAAAATTTAAACAGAAAAACATACCCCTTTTAACACAGCAGTGTCCCAATAAACCTAATTCACTAAAAATTATCTGCTGTAATTTATAAGAGCACTTATTGAGATGAATCACTTGTAGAGGTAATTATCCTCATTTATTGAAAATTATGGAAAAAATGTGAAGAAAACATTTTTTTTAACTGAAGGAAATACATTGTAGTGAATTAAATCCTCAGCATAACCACACACATACACACAAACTAATATATTCATTGCTATATTCAATCATTTTAGTGCTTTAACACTTTCTATTTTTCTAATTCATTTGAATTATCTATGTTGTTTCATATAGTTTGTTTCCTTTATTCCACGCACATCTGCATTATCTAGATATTTTGGGCATATTATATAATCTATTCCAAATGCTAGTGTGTTTCCTTGTAGACATTTTTTAAAGAATCTTAAACGTAGGAGGAGGCAAAATGAGTGCTTCTTATCTACATCTAAATATATAATATATATCTAGGTTTAGAGATAAATATGAAGTGTTATTAAAAGTTAAATTTGGCACATTAGAAAAGGTCTATTTAAAATTGGAGATCTTAATTTTTTCTTATAAATTTATTTATGTTAATTGGAGATTAATTACTTTACAATATTGTATTGGTTTTGCATTACATCAACATGGATTTTTTTAAATTGACATATCTTTTACTTAAAGGTGGATATTCAGTCCCTGGGATTCCCAAGTGATGCTAGTCATAAAGAACCTGCCTGCCAATGCAGGAGATGTTAAGAGACACAGGTTCAATCCCTGGGTCAGGGAGATGCCCTGGAGGAGGGTATGGCAACCCACTCCAATACTCTTGCCTGAAGAATCCCGTGGACAGAGAAACCTGGCGATCTACAGTCCACAGGGTCACAAAGAGTCGGACAGGACTGAAGTAACTTAGTACGCATGCATTTAGCCCCTAAATCCTCATTATATGTGGTATTCTACACATCTACAGGAGCTTCCTCTGATCTGAGTCCTAATCTCATCTTTCCTCTGCTGCAACTGTCTGTGCTATAACCATACTGGTCTTTTAGTTCCTTGAGTGTACAAAAGTCACTTTGACATTTGGACATGAAATAAATTATCACTGAATACAGTTCACACTCAGTATCCATGTGTTCTGCATCCATGGATTCAATCACCATGGATCAAAAATATTTGAAAAAAGTCCAAAATGTTTAAAAAAGCAAAACCTGGGCTTATATGCACTGACAACTATTTACCCAGCATTTATATTGTATTAGGTATTATACAGCTGACTAAGAGGTGACTGAGTATTTTGGATCATACTCACAGGTTATATGCAAATGGTATACCATTTTAAGGGACTCCTTGAACTTTGGTATCCCTTGGTAGGTCCTAGAACCAAACCCCCACAGATACTCAGGGCCAACTCTATTTTTATCATGTCTCATTAAATGTTTGTTGAATCAGCTGGTGATTTGTGAAGTTGAGGTGAGTCTTAAGGGGACCCAGAATAAATCATTTTTGTTTGACCATTCTAACACGACTAAATCTTTACTTATTTGTTTAAATGTGGCACGAAAATAATGACTTATAAGCATTTGATATATAAACACTTTGCTAAGCAACAAAAACAGGATACCCTACTGTATGTTGAACATAACCTAATCTAAAAATATATATAAAAAAGAATTAAACATGAAACATACCAGTGATTGCATCATAGTGATGGAAAGTTAAAAGGTGTTTTTACAAATTTTTGTAGAGCTTTTAATCCTTCAAATTAGTTGGTAAATATGTTATGGTCAGCTAAAGAAACAAAAATTATATAAAATGAAAAATAATTTTTCAGCATTTTATATTACTGATGTTATAATTGATTTTATCTGATTTAATCAGAGTATTGGATGAAATTCCCAAATTAACATTTTCATAAAATACATTTTTAAACATAATAATGTTTGAAATCAAATTTAGGTGATCATTAAAATGGAAAACCATGTTAGAAATACATAGCAACAAATCCACCTGCAACTCCCAATCCCAATTCCAGAAAAATAAACGACCCAATCAAAAAATGGGCCAAAGAACTAAACAGACATTTCTCCAAAGAAGACATATAGATGGCTAACAAACACATGAAAAGATGCTCAACATCACTCATTATCAGAAAAATGCAAATCAGAACCACAATGAGGTACCATTTCACTCCAGTCAGAATCACTGTGATCCAAAAGTCTACAAGCAATAAATGCTGGAGAGGGTGTGGAGGAAAGGGAACCCTCTTACACTGTTGGTGGGAATGCAGACTAGTACAGCCACTATGGAGAACAGTGTGGAGATTCCTTAAAAAACTGGAAATAGAACTGCCTTATGACCCAGCAATCCTACTGCTGGGCATACGCACGGAGGAAACCAGAACTGAAAGAGACATGTGTACCCCAATGTTCATCGCAGCACTGTTTATAATAGCCAGGACATGGAAGCAACCTAGATGTCCATCAGCAGATGAATGGATAAGAAAGCTGTGGTACATATACACAATAGAGTATTACTCTGCCATTAGAAAGAATACATTTGAATCAGTTCTAATGAGGTGGATGAAACTGGAGCTGATTATACAGAGTGAAGTAAGACAGAAATAAAAACACCAATACAGTATACTAACGCATATATATGGAATTTAGAAAGATGGTAATGATAACCCTGCATGCGAGACAGCAAAAGAGACACAGATGTATAGAACAGTCTTTTGGACTCTGTGGGAGAGGGAGAGGGTGGGATGATTTGGGAGAATGGCATTGAAACATGTATAATATCATGTAAGAAACGAATCACCAGTCTAGGTATGATGCAGGATACAGGATGCTTGGGGCTGGTGCACTGGGATGACCCAGAGAAATGGTATAGGGAGGGAGGTGGGAGGGGGGCTTCAGGATTGGGAACTCATGTACACCCATGGTGGATTCATGTTGATGTACGGCAAAACCAATACAGCATTGTAAAGTAAAATAAACTAAAATTTAAAAAAAAAAGAAAAGAAATATATAGCAACAAATCCACCTGCAACTCCCATGAAAGCCATTCCTAACTATGTGACTTTAAGGAAATCACATAGTTGTATGGGTTGGCCAAAAAGTTTGTTCAGATTTTTCCATAAGACAAGGGCAAATAAACATTTTGGCCAACCCAATATCACTGAAGATCATCAACATTCATCTGTCATGATCTGAGTGAGTAGCCTTTGACATGTAACATACTAATCACCAGGCCCATGTAACTTTTAAAAAATTTTGTTTTCAATTATTTTCTTCAAATAATAATAAAGACAGTGAAATATTTAGAGGTGAACTTGGATTCCACGTTTGGACAATGCACATGAGAGATTTACAACGTAAATTTGGACAATGTAAATGACTGACTTTACTTTTGGGGGCTCAAAAATCACTGCAGATGGTGACTGCAGCCATGAAATTAAAAAGGGCTATTCCTTGGAAGAAAAGTTATGACCAACCTATTAAACATATTAAACAGCATATTAAACAGCAGCGACATTACTTTGCCAACAAAGGTCCATCTAGTAAAAGCTCTGGTTTTTCCAGTAGTCATGTGTGGAAGTGAGAGTTGGACTATAAAGAATACTGAGCACCAAATAATTGATGCTTTTGAACTGTGGTGCTAGAGAAGACTCTTGAGAGTCCCTTGCACTGCAAGGAGATCCAACCAGTCTGTCCTAAAAGAAATCAGTCCTGAATATTCTTTGGAAGGACTGATGCTGAGGCTGAAACTTTGGCCACCTGATGTGAAGAACTGACTCATTGGAAAAGATCCTGATGCTGAGAAAGATTGAAGGCAGGAAGAAAAGGGGACAACAGAGGATGAGATGGTTAGATGGCATCACCAACTCAATGGACATGAGTTTGTGTAAACTCTGGGAATTGGTGATGAACAGGGAGGCCTGGTGTACTGCAGTCTATGGGATTGCAAAGAGTTGGACACGGCTGAGTGACTGAACTGAACTTAAATAAAATATATCCTTCAGGTATCCAAAAGACGAAGTTGAATGAGAAGCTAGATATGGGAAAATGAAGCCCAATGGACAGGCTGGTGGTAAAAAAGCATATTTGGAAGTTTCCAGCATGTCAAAGGAATTACAGCTTGGAAATAGAGAAAACTTAGAGAGCAGCTATAAATGGAAATAAAAAGGTGACCTAAGATGAAGTCTTTGGGTTCTTAAACATTGAGACGTTATTGAGCACATGAATAAAAGAGCTTGCAATAAAAAAAGAAGGTGGCTAGTGAAGCGGGAACTGTCATGAGAGTTATTGTGAGAAAACAAAATATTGAATTTGGTAGTAATCTGTAACTACAATGTGATAAACAAAACTTGGGGCTTCCCATGATATGCTAGTGGTAAATAACACACCTGCCAGTGTGGGATACTTAAGAGATGTGGGTATGATCCTGGGTTGGGAAGATCCCCTGAAGGGGGGCATGGCAACCCACTCCAGTATTCTTGCCTGGAGAATCCCATGGACAGAGGAGACTGGTATGTTACAGTCCATAGGGTTGCACAGAGTCAGACACAACTGAAACAACTTAGAAAGCATGGCACAGCAAACATAAATATTATTTTGACTTCAATTAATAAAAAGTAATCTAGAGGTAATAGTAAAGTTTTTGATAATGGATCAGATAAACTGAACCTAACAAGGCAATATCTGTCAATGATAAAGAAAGTCATGAGAACACCAATCCCTATTAAAAAAAAATAATCACAAGATGAGAAAAGTGTATGTCAGCAAGCATCCTGACAAATATGGTGAAGTGATAAGATCCAGAAATAAGTAAACTGTATAAAATATCAGGAAAATGGTTAATGGTCAGGACAATCAACATAGTTTCAGCCAGGACCATGGTATCTGATCAATCTCACTGTGAATCTCAACACAAGTAATACAAACTCTCTGGGTCTTTATTTATCTAAATGTGAAATGAGGAAAATTAAAATACCTACCTCATAGTGTTCTTTATACGAAGAAAGTAATATCATAAAATACTTACCACAATCCCCAACTCAGCACTTGATCTGTAATAATTAACAACACTGTTATCACAACAGGCTTCCCAGGTGGTGCTAGTGGTACGGAACTCACCACTAGTCAACTGGGATTCAAATCAGGTGTCCCTAATTCTAAGTGATCTCTTTTTATTCTTTCAAATAGTAAGATATTTAATAGATCTGTTATAAAAGAAGTTCATGTATTAGTTGGATTCCAAGATCTTTAACACGTTCAGCTCTGAAATGTCTGTGAAAATGTGATCAAATGATGAATCATTTTAAAGTTGGATTCTACCTTTCTTAACAACTATGAAATCCTGCACTATAATTACAATTATTTCTGTGATGGTCCAAAATATTTAGTAAGTGCCTTCCCTATGAATGTCCTCATATATAATTTCATTGCCAATATGTACATGGTATGGGCTTCCCAGGTAGCACTAGTGGGAAAGTCCATGGCGTGAATGCTAAGTCACTTTAGTCATGTCTGACTCTTTGTGACTCTGTGGACCATAGCCTGCCAGGTCCTCTCTCCATGGGATTCTCCAAGCAAGAATACTGGAGTGGATTGCGATGCCCTCCTCCAGGGGATCTTCCCAATACAGGGATCCAACACTCATCTCTTATGTCTCTGGCATTAGCAGACGGGTTCCTTACCAGTGGGTAGGTGGCACTTGGGAAGCCCAGTGGTATAGAATCTGTCTGCTAATGCAGGAGAGGTAAGAGATGTGGGTACAATTCCTGGGTCAAGAAGATCCCCTGGAAGACGGCATGGAAACACATTTCAGTGTTCTTTCCTGGAGAATGTCATGGGCAGATAAGGCTGGCAGTTTATAGTCCATAGGGTCGCAAGGAGTCAGACACAACTGAAACGATTTATGATGCACACTTTGACGCACATGGTGTAACATGACAATAAAGGTCATTCAGGCTTCTTTGGTTATTGTATATAATTCCCCATTAAAGGATGGTACAGCAATATATAAGAAATGATATAGGTTTGATAATAGATACAACATTGTTTATATACTGTAGACAAATTATTGGACTGATTTGAGACTTAGTGTTCTCTCCATTTGTCAGAGTAGATAATGCTTACTAAATTTTACGTATTTTCTCTTTCACTTCCAGCCTCATTTCCAGTTAAGCAGATACATGTGACAAGATGTGGGCAAGCGTTACAAACTGAAGAGACATGTCATTTCTAGGGTGAAGCATAAAGGGAGTAGGTGTGAGTTTCAGTGTGAATTCTGTGCTGTGTTTTGTAGTGCAAAGGTCCCCTGCTGAGATGATAAAACCACAAAAATCCCAGAAGGTTTAATTCTTGAACGACTTCAAAAGCAAAAGCTGATGAGTCACCTAGACCACAGCAGAATTTTCCTGAGCAGGAAATAAACTTTTGCTTTCCTTAAACCACTGAGATTTGGAGATCTTTTATTAATACGGCATACCCATGCTATCTCGACAAATCTACTTCTCATTCAGAAAAAGATGACAGTTCCATGTGGTTGTAGAGAAAATGAACATGAATAAACTAGCAAAATAAGTATGTGCAAGAAAAGGTAATTATGAATATTGCTATTAGGAAGTTTGTCTTTTTGACTCATGTCATAAGAGAATTATCAAGTTGCCTTTCATATAATGAAAGAAATAATACATTTGTACTTCTGATATCACCTTGCAATATTCTCCTAATAACTATCATTTCATATTTAAAAGATGACATTGTTACTATAAGGAAATCTATAATCAATTGCACAAATAAATTTATTTAGATTTAAAATTGATCATTCCTTCAAGCATTCAGATTACATAGTTGAGATTATATTCTTTGTTAAGAGATATATTGACTATGATCCTGAAATTGAACATGAGATTAAATTTTTAAATAATATATACCAAATGCTCTTGATTACCGACTTTACTGAGAAACCAGTATGGTGTTCATTTTAGTTAAGAATTTTTTTTTTAATTGTCAAAACAAAATGTCTAGTATAAATATGGGCTTTCTAAATATGTATACCATTTCCACAGCAATTTTTTGGCACCTATTACATAGGAACATGCTTCTGAAAATGAAGAATATAAACAAACACAGCTGTTAAAGATAAGTCACTTTATCTCCTCAGTTACTATCAGAAGATTTAAAGAATTTATGCTGGTAAAAAGAAGATACTTAAAAAGGATTCTTATTAGAGATGCTATGTCCTATATTGAATAAATTTGCCTTATGTTACTTAACACAGACTTCAAAAGATGTGAGAAAACTTAAATTATACTAAAGCCTTCTGAGAATAGCAAAGAAAATTAAAAGCTATGCATCTTACTCTGTTTCATAAAACCAGAGAAATGATTTAAATGTGATATAAAATATTGCTTTACCTGCAGTATAAAATATGATGGGGTACCTTGTTTCTTAACAAAACCTCTAAACCTCAACTCACTAGACTAAAGTAGATTTACTATGCTAACTTAAGCATGGAATATGGCTGGCTTCTGTACATCATTTAGAAAAACATAAAAATATTTTCAAAAGAATGACTATTATCTACTGTTTTTATCAGCGATATGCTAGGTGATAAATATGACATTGTCATTGAATCAAAACATATTTTTTCAAATCTTCTCCTGATGTTGGAGACAAAATCAAAGTTGTGGAGCCAAACGCACTGCCTACTCCAAAACCTGATTCATTCATTACCTGCTTTAATGAGCTAGTTAAAGAATTAAGCAAATTAAAACATTTGTCTATTCATCTGAAATTATATATGCCTGGGTTTGGGATTGTAACCTTCATGATAGCCATGGCACTGAGTACATTATGACAACTGAATATATAACAAACAAAAATAATGATAATAACTTTTCAGTATTTTTTGACAAGTCCTATTTGATCTGTTTCCTTGTTTTCTGAAACTGACCTCCAGTTGTTTTAGTATAATAAACACAAGTAACAGTTAGTAAAACACAATCTGTTTTAGACATATCCAAAATAACAGCAACCCTGGGCCATCATGCTTGGGAGTTTATAATCAATATTAAAATCCCAAACCCACCCCTCCTTTTCAAAATTACTTCAAGAAACCCACCCTTTCCATAAACCACATTTCTTCCTGTCTGTCAGTTCTCAGATGAATTGAATTCACATCATGTGATTGATAATCTTAAGAACTACACAAGTTAGAAGAGTCTCTTCTCAGTGTTTTGAATATAATTATATAATTCTAAATATTAATACCCATTGAAGGTCAAATATTGGACTTGACTTCAGTAATACTTTATTTTTTGCTGTTTCTAAATATGTATCTTTATTTATTCTTTAACCTTTCTTGGTACCTGGGTAATACTGATTAACAATGTTGTGACACTTTCTACTGTAGAGCAAAGTAAATCAGTTATATACATACATCCACTCTTTTTAAGATTGTATTCACATATAGGTCATTAGAGAGTACTGAGTAGAGTTCCCTGTGATATACAGTAGGTCTTTATTAGTTATCTATTTCATATATAGTAGTGTGTATATGTCAATCCCAATCTCTCAGTTCATCCTACCCTGCTTCCCCGACCCCTTTTCCCTTTGGTAACCAAAAACTTGTTTTCTACTTCTGAGACTCTATCTATGTTTTAAAGATAGGCTCATTTGTACTATTTCTTTATATTCCACATATAAGCAACACTGTATGATATTTGTCTTTGTCTGACTTACTTCACTCAGTATAACAATCTCTAGGTCCAGCCATGTCACTGCAAATGGCATTATATCATCCTTTTTGAACAACAGACTGGTTCCAAATAGGAAAAGGAGTACGTCAAGGCTGTATATTGTCAACTTGCTTATTTAACTTATATGCAGAGTACATCATGAGAAACGCTGGACTGGAAGAAACACAAGCTGGAATCAAGATTTCCAGGAGAAATATCAATAACCTCAGATATGCAGATGACACCACCCTTATGACAGAAAGTGAAGAGGAACTAAAAAGCCTCTTAATGAAAGTGAAAGAGGAGAGTGAAAACGTTGGCCTAAAGCTCAATATTCAGAAAACGAAGATCATGGCATCCGGTCCCATCACCTCATGGGAAATAGATGGGGAAACAGTGGAAACAGTGTCAGACTTTATTTTGGGGGGCTCCAAAATCACTGCAGATGTTGACTGCAGCCATGAAATTAAAAGGCACTTACTCCTTGGAAGAAAAGTTATGACCAACCTAGATAGTATATTCAAAAGCAGAGACATTACTATGCTGACTAAGGTCCATCTAGTCAAGGCTATGGTTTTTCCTGTGGTCATGCATGGATGTGAGAGTTGGACTGTGAAGAAGGCTGAGTGCCAAAGAATTGATACTTTTGAACTGTGGTGTTGGAGAAGACTCTTGAGAGTCCCTTGGACTGCAAGGAGATCCAACCCGTCCATTCTGAAGGAGATCAGCCCTGGGATTTCTTTGGAAGGAATGATGCTGAAGCTGAAACTCCAGTACTTTGGCCACCTCATGCGAAGAGTTGACTCATTGGAAAAGACTCTGATGCTGGGAGGGATTGGGGGCAGGAGGAGAAGGGGACGACAGAGGATGAGATGGCTGGATGGCATCACTGACTCTATGGACGTGAGTCTGAGTGAACTCCGGGAGTTGGTGATGGACAGGGAGGCCTGGTGTACTGCGATTCATGGGGTCACAAAGAGTTGGACACGACTGAGTGACTGAAATGAACTGAACTGAACTGAATATTCCATTTTCTTCATTCTTCCTCTGCTGATAGACATTTAGTTTGCTTCCATGTTCTCTCTATTGAGAATAATGCTACAATGAACATTGGGGTGCATGCATCTTATTGAATCATGGTTTTCTCTGAATATGTGGAAACAGAAAAGATCCCAAATAGCCAAATCAATCTTGAGAAGGAAAAGTAGAGCTGAAGGAATCAGAGTCCCTGACCTCACACTATACTACAAAACTACAGTAATGGTATTGGCAGAAAAACTAAAATATAGATTAATAGAATGGGATAGAATGTCCAGAGATAAATCCATGTAGCTATGATCATTGAATCTATGACAAAAGAGGCAAGAATATATACAATGGACATAAGACAGTCTCTTCAATAAGTGGTGCTGGGAAACCTGGACAGTTAAAGGTAAAAGTGTGATATTCACACATTTTCTATCATCAAACAGAAAAGTAAACTCAAAAGGGATTAAAAACCTAAATGTAAGATCAGATACTGTAAAACTCTTGGAGGAAAACATATCAGACCACTCTTTCACGTAAATTACAGCAAAGTCTTCTTTGATCCACTTCCTAGAAGAATGAAAATAATAAATAAATAAACAAATGGGACATAATTAAATTTAAACACTTTTGCACAGCAAAGGAAAATATAAAATGAAAAATCAACTGGTAGAATAGACTTTCTCTGAAGAAGACATTCAGACAGCCAATAAACACATGCATAGATGCCCAGCATCACTAGTTATTAGAGAAATGCAAACAAAAATACAATAAAGTATGACCTCACACGTGTGAGAATGGCCATTATCAAATAATCTACAAACAATAAATGTTGGGGAGTGGTTTTAGAGAAAAGGGAACCCTCATACTACTGTTGGTGGGAATGTAAACTGGTATAGCCATTATGGAGAACAGTTTGGAGATTCCTTAAAAAACTAAAAAATAGAGCTACCATATGATCGAGCAAAACTTAATTCAATACCTAGAAGGCAAGATTAGAAAGTAATTTAAATATAGTATTATGTATTAAACTAAAAGAAAAAAAATACATCTTTAATACTAATCATTATAGATGTGAACACAATCTGATTTTACTTAAGCAATATGATATTCAAAGTATAATGTATATGTGCATACACTCTCATACACACACCCACAAACTTTCTATTTTACCAAATAAACCATAAGGACAATTACAATTATTGACTTTTCTCTGTGTCTTTTACATCAGTTAGTTATTAGCAAGATTTCTATATTTTCAACATCTTTTTTTTTTTTTTTTGGCATCCCCTTCACCTTTCTGTTCTAAATAAACTTGGTTTTCTCCATGCTTTCTTTGTTGCCTTCTAAGTAGTCATCTTCTCTCTACAGTACTCTGCAGCCTGGGAAGTGAGATAAATATATTCTTTGTTCCTCATTACTGCTTCCAGAAGTTTAGCCTTCTATCCTCTAAGTAGCCCAGTTTTGAAGGAAGATCAGGCCATCAATCTACACAGCCCTCTAAACTTCCTGGTCTTTCATACTTCTACAGTCACTACCCTTATTCTTTGATTTTAACAACTAGCTACTGTCTCCTCCCTCCCAAAAGAATCTGGACATCTTTGGTGATAACAGTAACAAGACAGCAATTGTTCCAATAACCTTTCCTTTCAGTTCAAAGACCTTCTTTATGCTAATAATCTAGCTACTCACTAGGTACTATAACCACTCAATACTGTATCACATCATTATTAAGAACTTCATTTGCTACATTATAGAAATTTTACACAGCCTATTCTACAACCTCCACTTTCTATTTTCTGGATCACTCATTCCAGTACTTGGTTCCACAAGAAACGTCTAATCTATTGACCCTGGCAGCTTTCCACTCTCCTTCTTCCTCTCCTGTTCTTGTTACATCCTTACTCAACATAGATAGTATAGTTTTTGGATAAACGCTCCCTTGGATACATTGTTAATATATCCCTTTCTTCTCTCCTCTAACAAATCCCTGACTCTGGTCAAATTTTTAACCTAGTTGCTCTTTTGTGTATCTGAGCAGCTGATAATTTCTAAAGACAAAATACAGAGTCTCCCAAATACTGTATCTAACTTCTCATTGTACATCTCTTTATTTTCTCCTCCAAATTTGCTCCCTCCTCCAAATTTTCTCCCTCTGCTTATGTTTTTTCCATGGCAGAAATAAATAGCACAGATACATTTTTTTTTTTAATCTTCAAGCCAAAATCCTTGCGTTCACCCTCAACTTCTGTTTCTCATATCCCACCTCATATATCCAGACTCATATTACATTTCAAGCCCTCTGTATTACCATGGTCCAGATACAATCCACTCTCACTGGGACTACTACAATGGTCTGTTTCTAATCCCTTTGTCACCCTAAAGTTTATTTTCCTTGATGCAGTCAATTGATTCTTTAAAAAAACCATACCAAAACATGTCTTTCTTCTGCTTACTATACCAAGGCTTCAGTCTCACTCAAACCAAGTCATTTAGATTATCTACAAGAGCCTACATGACCTGATTCTACCCATCTACCCACACCCTCATCCTAGTCACTGCTCCTTCACTGCCTCTCTCAGCGCCGCATCTAACCTTACTCCTCAATGCATGCTCCCCTGACCAGCAGCATTCACATCACCAGGGAGATTGCTATGATTGCAGGCATTCAGGCCCCCAAGCACATTCTTTACAGAAGATGCCCGATAATTCTCTTGTGGTCCAATGGCTAGGACCCTGTACTTCTGCTGCAGGGGCATAGGTTCAATCCCAGGCCTGTGAACTAGGATCCCAAAATTCATACGGAATGGTTAAATAACAAAGAAAAAAAAAAAAAAAACCTGGAATCTTCATTTTAAAAAGAACACTGGACAATCTGTATGCATTTTATGAAGATCACAGATGTAGGTATTACTTGTGTAGGGATATTTTAGTTGATTTTTAACAATTAAAAATAAGCTTAATTCCCCTTATTCAAAATGAAGGAAGAGATTTCCTTCTCTTCTATTTTTGTTAGAACATTTACCTTAGAAAACATATCAGTCTCTTTGAAATGTATATGAATCTTTTTAGAAAAATTTTGAAAATAAGACTTTTGTTAGTTTTAAGGCTTAAAAATGGCTTTCTCAAGGACCTGGAAGCCATTTGTTTGAAATGTAAATATCAAGGAAAATAGTTCCCTCATTTCTCAATTTTTCTAGAAAGGCATGAGCCTAACTTCAGTGGCTATCCTGCTCTAAGGTGCCAAACTACTTACAAAATTAGAAGTTTGTTTGTTTGGGTACAGATAAAGCCAAGAAGGTAGCATAGGTGGTCACTCATATTCATGGTAAAATTAGGATGAACTATATATGACTTATGATTTATTGACTATGCCAAAGTTTTGACTGTGTGGATCACAATAAACTGTGGAAAATTCTTCAACAGATGTGAATACAGACCACGTGACCTGCCTCCTGAGAAATCTGTGTGCAGGTCAAGAAGCAACAGTTAGAACTGGACATGAAACAATAGATTGGTTCCAAATCAGGAAAGGAATACGTCAAGGGTGCATATTGTCACCCTGCTATTTAACCTTTATGCAGAGTACATCATGCAAAATGCCAGGCTGGATGAAGCACAAGCTGGAATCAAGACCGCTGGGAAAAATATAAAAAAGCCTCAGATATGCAGATGACACCACCCTTATGGCAGAAACCAAAGAAGAACTAATGAGTCTCTTGATGAAAGTGAAAGAAGATAGTGGAAGAGATGGCTTAAATCTCAACATTCAGAAAACTAAGATCATGGCATCCAGTCCCATCACTTCATGGCAAATAGATGGGGAAACAACAGAGATTGTGAGATACTTTTTTTTTTTAATATAAATTTATTTATTTTAATTGGAGGTTAATTACTTTACAATATTGTATTGGTTTTGCCATACATCAACATAAATCTGCCATAGGTATACAGGTGTTTCCCATCCTGAACTCCCCTCCCTCCTCCCTCCTTGTACCATCCCTCTGGGTTGTCTCAGTGCACCAGCCCCAAGCATCTAGTATCATGCATTGAACCTGGACTGGGGGCTCCAGAATCATTGCAGATGGTGATTTCAGCCATGAAATTAAAAGACACTTGCTCCTTGGAAGAAAAGCTATGACCAGCCTAGACAGCGTATTAAACAGCAGAGACATTACTTTACCAACAAAGGTCCATCTAGTCAAAGCTATGATTTTTCCAGTAGTCATGTATGGATGTGAAAGTTGGACTATGAAGAAAACTGAACACGAAAGAATTGATGCTTTTGAACTGTGGTATTGGAGAAGACTCTTGAGAATCCCTTGCACTGCAAGGAGATCAAACCTGTCAATCCTAAAGGAAATCAGTCTTGAATATTCACTAGAAGGACTGATGCTGAAGCTGAAACTCCAATACTTTGGCCATCTGATCCGAAGAACCGACTCATTGTAAAAGACCCTGATGTTGGGAAAGATTGAAGGCAGGATGAGAATCGTACAACAAAGGATGAGGTGGTTGGATGGCATCACTCAATGGACATGAGTTTGAGTGAGCTCTGGGACTTTGTGATGGACAGGGAAGCCAGACATGCTGCAGTCCACGGCATATCAAAGAGTTGGACATGACTGAGCAACTGAACTAAATGTATGACTTCTTACTTGAGAACTATTTATTGTTTATTTTTAGAACACATATAAAATGAGTAGTATTTAATTGGCTAAATAAGTGGTGAGATTTTTGTTTCTGTAATCACTTAGCTGATTATTTGTGATGTAATGTCATATTCTAGTTCAATGCTTATTCATAAAAAGTTGTTTTTCTTTCTCTACTGCCTTTGTGGAGAAGATTCCTGGGATGGGAGAAGGTTTTGTTTTTAATTTTATTTCCCTGACATTCAGAAGTCATAACCTGGAAGTTTAGGGGCTGCACTTATTAATCTTCCCTGGTGGCTTCCCCAGTAACTTAGATTGTTAAGAATCTGCCTACAATGCAAGAGAACCTGGGTTCATTTTCTGGGTTGGGGATCCCCTGGAGAAGGAAATGGCAATCCACTAGATTATTCTTCCTTGGAAAATTCCACAGACAGAGGAGCCTGTTGGGCACTAGTCCATGGGGCTGCAGAGCCAGTAAAACTTTCACTTTCACTCAGATATCTAAATCTTATCTTTTGCTCAAACTAAATTTAACCACCTTGGCATCCTTAAGTTCCTTAATTTCTGGAAATACTTTAAATTGCTGCTGTTTTCTCTGCACACAAACTCATCCCCAAGATGAATTTCAGTTAAGAAAACTGCTAACTTATCAAACATTTTTCTTCACTATTTTATCGGAAAAAAAAAAAAAACTTCTCCATTCCCTTTGTTTCTAATTTCCCTTTGTTTATAAATACCTAATATAATATTTTTTGATTTTTTTATTTTTAAAAATTATTTTAAATATAAATTTATTTTAATTGGAGGTTAATTACTTTACAATATTGTATTGGTTTTGCCATACATCAACATGAATTTTTGAAAATCTCTTTTGTTTTTTTTAATCATCAGAATATTAACTCTGTTAGAACAGAAATATTATTTATTTTTTTCTCATCTCTATCTAGCCCAGCACCTAAAACAGTTCCCTTTTTCATGATACATGTGCAATGAATCATTGCAAACTATATTACAGTGTAAATGGTCATTCATATGAATGTGTTAATGATCCTAATCAAATGCTTAAAAATATTTAGTTTTCCACTCAAAAAAAATAAAGCTATCAAACCAATTATCCTAGGTTGTACATTATGATGATTTTAATGACAACTACTATTCAAGGTATTGCTTCAAAATAAAATATGAGAAGCAAATTAAATCTCTTCTTTCTTGTTCTCCTTTTAAATTTCTGTTTGTGATTCTTCCCTTTGTCTCTTATCCAACCTGAGATTTCTACCTCTCGCTGTCTTGATTGCTCTGATGACCTCAATCAAAAGGCAATTACCTACTGAGGGTGGAAGGTAATTATTCCTTTCAAGCAGAAATTGAACATACCTAAATAGCTGCAGTTCTTTTCAGGATGACATTATTACCACAAAATTTGACTCTAGAAATTTGTGATGCATGTAAAATCTATGATAAGTTGTTGATTTATTTGCAGGATTTGCAGGGCAGCTATTTTTTTTTTTTCACTAAAAGCTATCTTTCTAAAAGCCAGAATAAATAAGGGAGTGAACTGGATTTGGAGAAAGTAGATTTGCTCAAATTTATAAATTAGACTTACAAAGAAAAGTTCATTCTAAGTTAATTTTATTGGACTAGGGAAATCCTTCAGACTTCACACACACACATATCATAAAATTCTGAAACATGCAATGCATTATCACTCAGAAATGGGAAAAATCATAGAAATGACAAATTATTTTCATACGTCAATACTATCATAAACCAAAATTATACAATATAAATCCCATTATTTAGAAATCTGAATGTACTAGATTTTTTTTTTTTTAATATGAAATCAGTTCCATTGTGGGAGTTTCTAAGGTAGCTACTTGCAACAGGGAAGGAGAGAAAAATGCTTTCAGTTCTGCATCTATAACTAATCAGGAACCTATTGGAATTCCCTCAAATAGATTCCCCCATTCACATGTCCCCTGCTTGCTTCTTATTTGTAGAAAAGTTTTAGTCTCCCAGGCTTCCCTGAGTCACAATGGCTGACTCAAGAATTAATGGTTTAAAGAATGTAAACACATAGTAACAAACAAACAAACAAAAAAGCAGTCAGGTGAGGAGAAAGTGAAAGTGAAGTCGCTCAGTCGTGTCCGATTCTTTGCGACCATATGGACTGTAGCCTACCAGGCTCCTCCCTCCATGGGATTCTCCAGGCAAGAGTACTGGAGTGGGTTGCCATTTCCTTCTCCAGGGGACCTTCCTGACCCAGGGATCGAACCCTGGTCTCCTACATTCCAGGCAGAAACTTTAATCTCTGAGCCACCAGGGAAGTCCAGGTGAGGAGAACTGGTAACAATTTAAACAGTAAATCAGTCATGTCAGTCACAGAATCTTTAGTTCCTCCCTGAAGGGCATAGATAACAGTGACAGATGCACATTCTCGAGTTGTTTTGCAGATACTAAAACCCTACCAGATAGAAGTTAACTGTACAATGAACATGAGCACATAGCCTCCAGACCTGCTGGAGCCTAACAATTGATGATGTTAACATGTGTAATACTGATCCTGTGACGTCACCATCAACCAGAGAATCATTCACAAGCTGCTCATGCACTCTGCAATGCTCACCCTCACCTTGCTTTAAAAACATTTCCCTGAAACCAATCAGGGAGTTTGGTCTTTTGAGCATGAGCAGCCTGTACTCCTTGCTTGGCTTTTGCAATAAACCTTTCTCTTCTCCAGACTCTGATGTTCTGCTTTGTATGACCTCACTCTCCACTGGGCTCTTGAACTTCTCATTGTTCATTGGGCACTTGAACTTGGATTCAAAAACAATTTCTGTCACTTTTCTTACAGCTTCTTTCAACAATAAGAGTATATAGAGTAAATCTTCTCCTTCCTACTTCCCTTGATAGCTTCTTTAAAATGAAACTAGATCACTGGTCATTGAATTATTGTCAAAATCACTCAGCATTATAAATTATGTTCTAAATATGTGTTTATTCCATTCATTTCGTTTTTCAGTACTACATAAACTCAGTAATGGGATATGAAGTCGGTTGTTTACTCCAGTATCCCCAGAGTTTAAAACAGTGCCTAGCACATGGTAGGAACTCTTTCAATATGTATTAGGAGAAACAATTCCATTAATAATATACAGCTAGGATCATACCCCAACTATAAAATAAAGCTCTTCTTATACTGCTTTTGTGGGCACTTTTTGATAAAAAAAAATATTATTTCTGATGAAAAAAATGAATTATAATGTTTAGGCAATAAAAGAGGGAGGTAGGAAAGGATGAGGAGGCATTTGAAAGTGGGGTCCTGCTGTGCATGATTCCCAGAAGCTACATTTCTGAGACAGTGCAACTGGGGAGTGGTGCTACATTTCCACGGACAACAAATGGCTACAATGCTGAGAACTGCTCCAATTTTTGGGCTCCATAAGGGCTAAACTCAAGTTGGAAATGGAAAATACTGTCAGAATTTTATTTCAGGTAAAAAAAGCTCCACTTTGTCTACATTTTCTTATGTAACCATAAGATCTGATAGTTATTAGTTAGGTAGCAATTTCTTTTAAACTCCCTCTGATTCACTGCTCTCAGTATATCAGGTATTTAATGAAGTATTTTTCCATTATCATCTTATTTAATCCTCTGCAACTCAGTTATGTAAGCATTATTATGCCCCCTTGCAGGCAAGGATTTTGAGGCTTAAGAGAGATATGTTGTTCAAGTTGTGGAAGTGCCAGGATTTGCACTCTAGAATCTTGCTTTTTTTTTTTTTTATTACAACAGTGCAATAACTGTTCTAATTATTAACATTAACATTTAAATTCTCTATATTGCATTTCAAGTTGGAATTTCTAATATCTGTGTTTTCATGCACACTGAAAAAGTCATATTTATTTTAACTCCAACTCATACTTGATATATACTTTTGGGGAGAATCTCTTCCCATATTTTTAAATTTACTTTTTCCAAATATATTTCACTGAAGTAAAATACAGCTGTATATTCTTTTTTTGGAAAGAAAACTGCATGACCATTTATCCAAAATTCACTGAAGAGGTCTTTTGAACCAAACCAAGGTAACAGTCAATAGATTCATAATTTTGCATTATAGAGAGTATACTAAATCATTTCTAATAGTCTTTCAGCAACAGACACATTTTCCTAGCACCCTGCATTTACCCTGATTGCAGTCTTATGCTGCTCTATGTTAATTATCTATCCTCTTCTTTATGCTATGACTGCCTGGTGAACAGAGCTTCCATCTTGCTCCCTGCCACATACTCAATGAAGAACACCATTCTTGTTGCATAGCATTTGCTGAATATTTACTGATGTAATAAAAATAATTAACGGGCCTCTATGAGTTATTCAGAGAAGTAACTCATTGAAATATAAGGATAACAAGAATTTATATAATTGCTTAATTGTCAAGGAAATATCACAATAGAAAAATCTTGAAACAAGAATTGCCAATCTACTACTAACTTCAATTTCCCCAGAGACTGCCATCAGTTTCTCTATCCTCCCTTCATTTTTCCCACACTGCACAGCCCAAACTATTGTAAATAAAAGATACTACTGAAAAGCTGGACATGATACATATCATTCATTGGCTATAGTCCATATAACTCTGGTTTAGGATTGTCCCTAATTTTATTGCTGTGAGGCTCTATATTTAACATTTCTAGCCCTAATAAACTAAAACAATCAATTAGCCCTTCTGGGCATAGCATGGTTTCAACACTCATTCAAAGTTAGAGAATAAAAGCAGAAGCAACCACTTAAACCAAAAATAAAGAAATGCAATAATTTTTAAAATAACTTTCAATAATATAAAATAAACCTTTCAATTACTGAGAATTTCCATTTATTTCATATCCTTTCAACCCATCAAAAGGCGAAGCACAAGCTCTAGAAAATGAGTGAGGTCACCATGTAAAGTGACATGGACTGTTCATATCTCCAGAGGGTACAATTCATGTTGACTGCAGTTTCAAAAGCATCCTGGGGCTGTGGAGTGCAGCTGCTCTGATACAGGTGATGGTGGCAGGATCTCTCCTTTCTGTGTAGTTGAAGAGCTTTTCTGAGAAATAGGAGGTGAGGAAGTGAAAATAATTTTTGTTGCTCACTTAATTTGGTACTTGCTTAGTGACAGGCACTATGCTATGCAGACACTCTACATCCCTTACCGTGTATAATCTTCACTTTTATGGTTGGGATATTGAGTTTTGGAAGGAATAAGTAGAATTGCCATAGCTAGATAAGTAGAAAAACATATGTTAACCTACATGATTTGCCTAACTCCATATTCTACAATTCACATAGGTAGTTTTGTAACAAACAACTTGCATGCTACCCAAGTGAATATGAATTTTGTCTGAAGGTGCTAGGGAGATACAAGAATATTTATTCAGGACCATGACAGAATTATATAGATAATTTAGAAAATTACCTGGCATGAGTGGAAAGGATACTGGGTGGAATTTACTGAAGAGGCCAATGAGACTCAAATTGCCTGTCAGCTATTATAGTTCTTTGGGAAGAAAGAAACTACAAGGAATTATTTCTAAAGGCAGTTGATGTGGCTTTCAAAACCAAGCGCACCAAGTTAATATCAATAATCAGGAATCACTGTCTATACTAGAAGACTCCAATAAGGAAATTACTTTTGGCTGAAGTTAAAATAATTCAATCAAATATTCTCTACATGGAAAATTCAGGGGTGAGAAGCAGACAGAAAAGCAGAGATATTTAAGTATCTAAGCATTAGAGGGATACTGCAACCAACCCCTAGAACTATTTGAAAACCAGGAAAAATTTCCTCATCCTTATGACTGCTGGCATATGTCTCTTGTTTCAAGTCTAAAAGATATCAGTGCATATCTTTCTGGCATGCATTATAAGAACTATATTTTAGGAGGTCATAAGGAGAAGAAAAGGAAATAGTTAGAAAATCTTTCATAGTGCCTTTTGGTTACCATGTAAGGAATTGGAAACATGCAAATAATCTTCTCCATTCATAGCTAGCTAAACATCTGCAGTATAAGTTTTCCCTTTAGACATAATATTGGAGATTTAAACACAACTGATCTTTCTAGATATTTAATAGTGTGATGTCAACTTGGTATTTATTGTTATTTCTTGCCTTTGGATCTAGATAAACAAAGAACCAAGCAAGCAAACAAACAAACAAACACACAAACAAAAAACACTCTTCACACAATTTCCTATCCATAGAGAGTAAGACTAGCTCTACATCTTTTGAAAAAGTCATTTCCATATTGGTTGTTTAATATTTTTCCTTTCATACAGAAACTAGAAACTACTTATTCTGAGCAACCTGTTTATTAAATAGCTTTTTTCTATGTTCGTCCCTAATGTGCTAGCTGAAACCAAGAGGAAATTGCATATATAATCTTGGATTAACCTTTGCAAGATTGACTTTTCTAGCACTACTGTAACCAGCAGAAATAAAAAGTAAAGCATCAGATACTTCAAAGATCCTGAATAGTTTAATCTTTAAATTACTTCTGTGACCAAGGCTATATTTTCAAAATCTATAAAACTGCTGCCCATATCAGCATAAGGCAAAGTTTACAGAATAACTCTCAGAGCTATGCTTAAACACAAAAGTTTTCTTATGATATCATAATGAAATAATCTCATCTCATCAAGTTGAGGGCTTCATCTCAACAAAATAAGAATAATAAAGCCTAGTTAATGTAACAGTACTTGGATAAGAACTTTGGTAAACTCCAGGAGATAGTGAAGGACAAGGATGTCTGGCGTGCTGCAGTCTGTGGAGTCACAAAGAGTCGGACACGACTTAGCAACTGAACAACAACAACAAGTATACACTGACATATTTGCTCATGTCATTATTGTACATTTAGGATTTCTACTCGTTATAATCACTGGCTAATAAAAATGTGTTTTAATAATCTGTAGCTTCAACAAATCAAGTTTTGCCCACCAAACCCATGAATGTATTTAATTACCACTCAAAAATAAGACCAAGGCTACCTAATATAAGAATGGCTTCCTGAAAAAAAAAAAAAAAAAAAAAAAACAAACATAAAATACAATCAAACTTCGATTTGACATAGTAGACCTATTTTTCACTTGACAATACTGCAATTAGAAAGCAATAATTTAAAAGATAATTTATCAAACATTTTCTCCACTAAGGTAACAGTGTTTAGCATCAACACACCCTTGTTAGATTATAGGATGGATATATAGATGACTAGATTAGTTTCTCCCTCTTTGAAATTTAAGCTCTTCAAAGCACATACTTTCAATAACATGTAGCAAGTATAATACAGGACTAATATTAAAATGTTCCTTTTTCATGAAAATGTGTATGGTAATTAGGTTCTCCAAAAAGAAAAGAAAATAGTGTCCTGGTATGTAGCATTTACCAATCTCCATGGTATAAGTACTACCCCCATGGCTGATTTCAAGCTGCCAGTGTGATGTCATTAAATCTTGAGTGGGGAAGACGGGTGCACAAAACTGAGATGGGATATGTGCTAGCTCCAGCATGTCACTGTCTGTTACACTCTGATTTTATTTGAAAAACCTAAGTGTTTTGAAATGAAATAAACATTATTGACAAAATCAAGTGCAGAATCAATGGACTTTTTCAATGTGGGCAAGTCATTCAACTAATGGATCTCAGTTTCTTACTCCATAATATTCCTTTGGTGTCCTTCTACCATCTTAAAGTGTTGAAAAATTATGAACTGATGATTGTGGGAATCTGACATGAATTTATGTAACAATGTGTTAATAGGTTAACACAACAATGGTGGAAGGTTATCACATAATTTATCTTTTCAGATGCCTGTTGACACAATCCAGGACAGCAAATATTTAGAGAGGTACAATACTGAGTTTCCACTTTATTTGAGGGTTTTTTTTTTTTTTTTGAAACATAATATAAATGATAATTGATAATATTGAGCCAAAGGCAATTTAAAAACCACGGATAATACTGCCTCCTAACAGCTTTCTTGCTCTATTAAAATAAAATAAAACATTCTTAATCTGGGTTTATCTTTGACTGCCTCCCATCCTCTCCTCTGTCATTCCACTCTAGACATAAAGACCTCTGTACCAATCCTTGAGAGCATTAAGTTTACTTTAGTCTCAAGGTTTTGGACACTTCTTTTTCTACTGGGAACGCTTTTCCCCAGATATACAAGCTCCCTATTTCCTCCCAAACTTCAACTCTATGCTCAGATGTCACCCCAACCATGAGAATCTCTCAAAATACTCCCCCTACTTCTACCACTACCTATCCTTATTATCCTGCTGTTCTTCTTCCTAGCACTTATCTCCTCCATGACATACTCTATATGTGTTTGTTCGTTGCTGGACTTCTTTGAAAGTTAAGACTCTTGCTTTCTTTTCTACTGTATCTCCAAGACACAGTGCTTAGAATAGTTCTTGACACTCAGTAGGTACTTATTAAATATGCACACACACACAGATAACCACACATCCACAAACACACACACACACATCTTTCTGTTTCAGTGGGGGTAGAAAACAGCATCAGCTGCATGCACTCAGTTGAAATCTTTCTAGAGGAAATAGTCAGTCGATTCAAGTTGAATATATTCAGTGACACCAATGTGTGTGCATACATGCATGGCTCAGTCACTCAGTTGTGTCCAACTCTTTGCATCCCCAAGGACTAGAGTCTATCAAGCTCCTCTGTCCATGAGATTTTACAGGCAAAAAACATTGGCGTGGGTTACCATTTTTTTTACTCCAGGGGATCTTCCCAACCCAGGGATCGAACCTGTGTCTCTTGTAGTCTCCTGCATTGGCAGGAGGATTCTTTACCACTCTGTCACATGGGAAGCCTCAAGTGATACCAAAGCTACCATATGAGTACTTTTTATTATCTCTTACTGTTTACTCAGCTGGAGCTAATGCATTATAAAACATAGCTGAACAGAAAGATAATAGATAACAGCTCTCCTGTTCCATGATGGGAGGAGGGAAACAGGCAGAATTTCTTTTCACAGATCAACTAATTAACACTGACATACTTAGGATCACTAAAGTTCCTTTTCTTTTATATATATTTGTTGATTAAACAGAAGATCTAGTTATTTGTATTAAATTTGTTTTCTAGCTCAACAGCCTGGCTTTTGGCTGCCCATAAGTAGGTATGTGAGAAATGTGTTGACATTTAATTTATGCACAGCCAAAAGTCAATTTATTCTAAACAGAAAAATTGGCTGTAGCAGACTACTTGAGATTATAAATACAAGTATTTTTCCTTGCAGATGGAGAAGTTTCTTACTGTGAAACTTTTAGCAACTTTACAAACATGTCATAAGAGAGTTATACATTCTATAGAGATTTAATTCTCAGTATAACAAAGACATGAGGAAAAATAGACTTCAAAATAGGACTACTGATGTTTTACCTTTGCTGAATGCCACAGTGATAATTTGTCATATTATCAGTTACTCTCTGCTATACCAGGAAATTTCTGATTATTTCTTTTGCTTTGGGGTTGGTTTTCTGGTCTGCATTAATCATTCTATACAGTTCTACCTTCCCTATTAATATTTTACTCTAAATATTTTCCAGGATGCTTTGAAATAGATTAATTTGCCTCTAGAGAAACAGCAGAGGCAGATGCTTCCTTGACTCCTGAATTCTCACATTAAAGAACAGTGAAATAAAAGGTTACCATGGTATCAACAGACAAGCTATGTCATCGGTCTTGGAATCCATCTGCAACTGCAGTTTACAATAAAGTAATTCATAAGTTCAGCGTGCAGCTTGTTGGTGATGTCTGCTTGCTGATTTACTCTAGGAGTTTAAAACATTTGAATGAATCATATTCATCCTTTTCTGATTACTTGTTAAATATGATTTACTTGTTAAAATATGATTGTGGTTAGCATAGTGATTCGTAAACTGTTTACTTTTTAAAATTTCTGCCCTAGGATCTGAAAAATAGCAAAGGCAAACATTCAGATACGTTGGCCCCCTACACTATAGAAATAAAGGTAATTTGAAATAGAAACATTCAAATAAAAACAGTCTCCTGGAACATGCTTCTCTTGAGTTCATCTCCAAGTCATACAGAAATCTGAGAACTGTGGAAATAAGAGCAGACACTCTACTTTTCCTACTTATCTGTCCTTCAACTTCTCTAATTGAAAACTACAGCTATATTGTGTGTATCTCACCAGGTTGGGGAAGAACCTAGCTATGGCACAGACACAGAGAACAGACTTGTGGACTCAATGGAGAGGGAAGTGTGGGACGAACTGAGAAAGTAGCATAGAAACAATTGTATTACCTTATGTAAAATAGATAGCCAGTGGGAATTTGCTATATGACATAGGGAGCTTAAACCTTTTGCCCTGTGACACATATAGGGGTGGGAAGTGGGAGAGAGGTTCAAGAGGGAGGGGACACATGTATACCTATGGCTGATTCATATTAATATATGGTAGATATCAACAAAATATTGTAAGGCATTTATTCTCCTATACATTTTAAAAGTTAGAGAAAACATAGAAATAAATTTATATTATCGATATAAATATATCAACATTAGTATAAGTTTATTGAAAGTTTAACATGTTTTATTATATAAACCAAACTACCTTGAGAGTAATAGTAGAATTTGTTAAGGTCCCTGAAAGAGAAGACTTACTAAAGCTTAGGTGATCTCTGAAAAATGTTCTGCCTAATATCAGTAAATAACTTTTGGCAATCTGCTTGCTTTTTATTATTATATATACTGTGGTTTGGAAACTTCTAAGACTAGGTTGTTAAAGGAGAGTGCTGATTCATTACTTTTCTAATAATAAAACTGTGATGAGTAACTATAAATGATTATCAGGGAAATAGAGTGAGCAATAGCTATAAGGAACACAGAGGGGGTACATTTCCAAAACAGCACGTGCCATATGTATGCACAAAACCAATTATACAAGTAATGTATATACATCACTCATGTCATGTTTTGCAAATCAGCAAACCTTTTAAAATTCCTTCTAATGAGAAGTTTGCTGATTGTTGCTCAGGAAAAATTAGCATTTGAGTAGTACTTTCTGGAGAAATTTACAGCTGTTTAGTTCTCTATTCGCTGTCTCTCTCTTTCTTTCTGGTTTTGGATCTCTTTCCTTTAATCACCAAGAAAAAACATTCATAAATTACATTTAGAAGCTTTTAGTTCCATAGTCAAGACTTACATCCAAGCATCTAGTTAGATCTAATTAGATCACTCTTTCATTGCTCTAGCAATATTAATCTAGCTTTACAGACTCTTATGAAGAGAAAGATATATTCATTTTACTCCTAAAAGTTAACTACTAGGATTTTTTTTTCCCCCTATTGCATTAACTGTGCCAGTTCTTCCAAAAACTCTATAAGGACTTCCATATTTTTACAAGTTGAAACAAGTAAAGCGAGGATGTATGTTTTCTGGAATACATTTAAATTTTACAGTTTCTATATAAGAAACTCTAAGATACAACCCAAGTAGTAAATACTACTTCTTCCACAATCCTCCAATATATTTGGGATTTTTATCAATTGTGGCGGCTCAGTAGGAAAGAATCATCCTGACAATGCAGTCAAAGCAGTTTTGATCCTTGGGTTGGGAAGAGCCCCTGAAAAAGGAAACAGCAACCTATTGCAGTATTCTTGACTGGGAAATCCCATGAAAAGAGGAGCATGGTGGGCTACAGTCTATGGGGTCACAAAAGAGTCAGACACAACATCAGTTCAGTTCAGCTCAGTTGCTCAGTCGTATCCGACTCTTTGCAACCCTATGAATTACAGCATGCCAGGCATCCCTGTCCATCACCATCTCCCGGAGTTCACTCAAACTCATGTCCATCAAGTCGGTGATGCCATCCAGCCATCTCATCCTTTGTCGTCCCCTTTTCCTCCTGCCCCCAATGCCTCCCAGCATCAGAGTCTTTTCCAATGAGTCAACTCCTTGCATGAGGCGGCCAAAGTACCAGAGTTTCAGCTTCAGCATCATTCCTTCCAAAGAACAACCAGGGCTGATCTCCTTCAGAATGTACTGGTTGGATCTCCTGGCAGTCCAAGGGACTCTCAAGAGTCTTCTCCAACACCACAGTTCAAAAGCATCAATTCTTCGGCACTCAGCTTTCTTCATAGTCCAACTCTCACATCCATACATGACCACTGGAAAAACCATAGCCTTGACTAGACAGACCTTTGTAGGCAAAGTAATGTCTCTGCTTTTCAATATGCTATCTAGGTTGATCATAACTTTTCTTCCAAGGAATAAGTGTCTTAATTTCATGGCTGCAGTCACCATCTGCAGTGATTTTGGAGCCCAAAAAGATAAAGTCTGACACTGTTTCCCCATCTATTTCCCATGAAGTGATGGGACCAAATGCCATGATCTTTGTTTTCTGAATGCTGAGCTTTAAGCCAACTTTTTCCCTCTCCTCTTTCACGTTCAGCAAAAGGCTGTTTAGTTCCTCTTCACTTTCTGCCATAAGGGTGGTGTCATCTTCATATTTGAGGTTATATAGGTTATACAGTCACAACATACCAACTAAATAATAACAACATCAAGATATTTATCAGTTTTTTGTTATTATTAATTTATAAATGTGGTTTGTAAACTAGGCCTTTAGCAAGGATATAATTTTAATTGTTTCAAAATTGGCAAAAGAGTACATGACAAGGCTGTATATTGTCACCCTGCTTATTTAACTTATATGCAAAGTACATCATGTGAAATTCCAGGCTGGATGAATCACAAGCTGGAACCAAGATTGCCAGGAAAGATATCAACAGCTTCGCATATGCAGATGATGCCACTTGAATGGCAAAAGGTGAAGAGGAACTTTAGTTCCTTTAGTTTAACCTACTAATGAGAGTTAGTAGACAGTGAAAGAGCTGGCTTGAAATTCAACATCAAAAAAACTAAGAGCATGGCACCTAGTCTCATCACTTCATGGCTAATAGCAGGGGAAAAAGTGGAAGCAGTGACAGATTTTATTTTCTTGGACTCCAAAATCACTGCAGATGGCAACTGCAGCCATAAAGTTAAGACATTTGCTCCTTGGAAGAAAATTTATGACAAACCTAGACAGTGCATTAAAAAGCAGAGACATCACTTTGCCAGTGAAAGTTCATATGGTCAAAACTATGTTTTTTCCAGTAGTTATGTGTGGATGTGAGAGTCGGACCATTAAGAAGCTTGAGCACTGAAGAACTGATCCTTTTGAACTGTGGTGTTGGAGAAGACTCTTGAGAGTCCCTTGGACTGCCAGGAGATCCAACCAGTCCATACTAAAGGAGATGGTCCTGAGTGTTTATTGGAAGGATTGATGCTAAAGCTGAAACTCCAATAATATGGCTACCTTATGTGAAGAGCTGAGTTATTTTTGAAAAGACCCTGATGCTGGGAAAAATTGAGGGCAGGAGGAGAAGGGGGTCACAGAGGATGAGACAGTTGTGGCAACACTACTCAATGGATATTAGTTTGAGAAAAATTAGGAAGATTTTGAAGAACAGGGAAACCTGTTGCATTGCAATCCTGGGGTCACGAAGAGTTGCACCCCACTTAGGGACTGAACTACAGCAAAGATGTTCAGATTTGTACAGAAGAATGCCAAGTAATTCATGTAGATATTTTCATAACTTCTCACTTAGTAAGTATGGGCTCTGCATAATGTCCTTATTCCTAAGAGTAAAAACTCAAAACAGAAAAATGAGTAACATTACAGATGAAAAAATTGTGTTTATTAATGAAGGTCAACATAGACTGTGATAAATCATGCTGCCATAATGTGTTTTTTATATGATATGACTGTTGAAAATTCTACTTCATTTCTATGATCTTCCTTCCAAATCTCTAACTAAAAATTCTCATTAAAAATCAGTCAGATTTGAATTCAGTGACGTTCTACCAAACAGTTGACCAATGCTTCTCAACTGTCATAGTCATCGACTAGGGAAGAGGAGGAAACTGTCAAACATAAAGGAACCTGGCCTTTGTTATCAGAGTCCTAGGGGAAAATATTGACTTTGTATTTGGTGGATATTTGATTTAGGCAAGCTGTCAAACTTTCTTAGATGCTGTTTTCTCATCGATCAATTTGGAGTGAAAACACCTGAGACAAAGTGCATATGTCAAATGGAATAATTTAGGTAAGAGACCAGGCATTTTTTAGATGCCTACAATGCTGGAGGCACTAAAGAGATACTGGTCCTCTTCTTCCATCTACTTTTATATACCACCAAGAATTTAATTCATGCTAAAGTGCTAAACATTGACATCACATTCCAGATAGGTAGCTGTCATTTTATCTTTTTTCTCATTATTAAAGTAAAATATGAAAGGTGCTTTATCTTTTCAGTGTTGGGATGCTTTTCTACAGTGTCCTTAAATATGTATCTAACTTATAATAGCTTCCTTGAAAATGTGTTCCTCCATCAAAATATTTTCACAATTTTTTTTCTATTTACACTTTGAGATTTTATATATCTTATAGTAACAGTAACTTATTTTTCCCTTGGTTTGAATCAAATGTCTTATATTTCCATTAATTACAAAGGGAAATATTGTTTTATTAACATTTGCAAAAATTTAAGAGTACTGACTGATTAAGGTTTATTAAAACAGGTTTTGATTTCACAACCACAAGTATAAATGTCCCTATTGTATATTTTCTGGGTTTGTAAAAATGCAAAGAGTCACAATCATCTGGACTACAATCAGATGTATCATATATTTTATCTAAAAGCAAAATTACTTTAATGACTGTAAATCACTTAGGTATTGCACTAAAATACTTAAAATCACCTCAAGAATTGTTAAGTTTTTTTAGTTGTTTACTATTGTATTAGATTTTAGAAAATCTGACCTCTTCTGTGTTTGTCTTTAAAAATAAGGACAAAGCAATCATTGGTTTAAAAATTATCTTATACCACAGTTTCTTATAAACCATGAGAAAGGTAGCATCTACTTTGATTCTGGAATAGAAGAAAGAGCAAGTTATTGTACAATTTTAGCTTAGTGCCTATTTTATATTTTCAAGGATGATAATTTTAATGTGAATAATAAGTAATTCCTTTGCTTATTCTAGTATTACAAAGATACATGAAATCTTTATAATAAAATGGTTTTTACACTCCTTCTCTTAAAGTATTTGCAGTGAAATTATGAAAAACAAACATAACATGAAACATTTCTAACCAAATTTTCCCCTGCTTGCTATTGAGTTTAATTTTGCTCAGCCAAAAAATATACACAAGTTGATATTCAATAATACTAAATAGACTTCAATTTCCCTTTCTCTTGAGGAATATGTTTCATTATCCACTTACACCAATCGTTTGTGAATAAAAACGGTATTTTGTACACTGGCAAAGGTATAGAAGGCATGATACTTCCCTAATGTAATTTCAGCTAATTAAAGACTCGTTAAGAAAGAAATAGAAATGAGAATTTGCCTGAGAACTTTCTGAAGTAATTTAAATTTTTAATCATTTTATTCTCACACTAATTAAACATCTTGATGGGTACCTGTAGGCTATTTACCTCGTTTTCTGTATTTTATTCTACAGTTTACTGTAGGCCTATCATCAAATCATGACATTTTCTGAATGTATTCAGGTTTTTTAACACATATTTCTGTTTTTAAGTACAATGCTTGCACAGTTCACATACATTTTCCATAGAAATGTATATACTTCCCTTCAGCCCTATTAAAAAAGGAATTCTAGGGAATTCCAATATTTAATGTACATATAAGATGGAGGAAAAGAAAACGGGAAAAGGGGAAAAAATGAAAAGCAACTGACAGAAAAGGAAAATCAGAAGAAAAAGGACTATGACAGAGTTTAAAAGCATGGCATGGGGGCTTAGAGCACATAGGTTTGCACCCCAGCTGTACCAGTTATAAGCTGGGCGACCCTGACAGATTTACCTAGTTCTCTCAACACTGGTTCCTCCCACTGGGGGGAACAGCACATAGGGCTTCCCCAGGGGCTCAGACAGTAAAGAAGCCCCCTGCAATGCAGGAGACCTGGGTTTGATCCCTGGGTCAGGAAGATCCCATGGAGAAGGGAATGGCTACCCTCTCCAGTATTCTAGCCTGAAAAATCTCAACGGAGGAGCCTGGCAGGCTACAGCCCATGGGGTCACACAGAGTTGGACACGATTGAGTGACTGACACTTTCAGAGCATGACTTTCAAAAAAGGTCATGATAATATTTACCATCAATTGTTCTGAAGATTAATGATATCAAGTACCACACATTTACCACAGAGCCTGGCCCATGTTTTCAGTTTCCAGCTACCGTTAAATCGCTCCGATTATCCAAAACCTACTGGGTTTTACTCAAATACATGGTTACAACATACCTTCTTCCACACCTCTTGAAGCATACTTCTGCAGCATCAAAGTTCTCACATTTCCATGCTTGTGAGTTTTTACCTTTATTATTTCAATGGATTTCCCTTCCAGCTGGGGATTTTTATTACTGGACAATTCTTGCTATTCTTTCAATATAAAGCCTGAATGTTCCTCCTCAAAGAGGCTTTTCTCAAATTAACCAGGAAGAATTTATTACTTTATTTATAGATTTCTATTTCTAACTTTTGGTATAATTTTCCTGTTTGCACATGTGTGTCCCCAAGTAGAGCATCTTATTCATATTCATATTCTTATTTCCATGTGTTAAATGTTAAAAATATTTTCTATTTTATAATAAATTTAACTATTCTGCATCTACATTTTTAATGATTAGGTATGTTCTGTTGTTTTGTCTACAATATTAGATATGGAATGATTAATTCCATTAACAAATTTGACTTTATCTTGGGGTACTTGGAAAAGCCCCAGCCCGTGTCCACTCTTGCTTCAGTCTTTCCACAAAAGTGGCCTCGTTAGAATCCAGTGCACCCCAGGGAAACTCTAGATTATACATGCTTCATATCCTAATAACCTGCAAATGCCACCCAGGACACACACTCTACATAGGAGAAACTACTATGCAAGGCCGAGACATTAGGTCCAGGAGAGGTAAAGTTTTCACTTAATTCATAGAAACCAACAAATAAATGTAAACAAGATGAAAAGACAGAGAAACATGCTCCAAATTAAAGAACAAGAAGAATCTTCAGAGGGGAAAATAAATAAATAAATAATGAAAGAGGTAATTTTCCACATAGAACATTTTTAAAATTTTTCTTTTATTGAAATATAGTTGCTTTACAGTACTGTGTTAATTTCTGCTGTAAAGTGATTCAGTTATACTTTATAATATATACATTCTTTTTTCATGTTTTTTTTTCCATTATGGTTTATCATAGTATATTGAATATAGTTCCCTATGATGTACAGTAGGACTTTGTTGCTTACCCATTATATATATATATATATATATATAATATATATATATATATAATAGTTTCCATCAATTAATTTCAGACAAAAAAATCCATCCCTCAAAGAAACCAAAACCGTTCCCAAGAAAAAGAAATGCAAGAAGGCAAAGTGGTTGTCCGAGTAGGCTTTACAAACACCTGAGGAAAGAAAAACAGTGAAAGGCAAGGGATAAAGAAAAAGACATACCTAACAGAAAGCAGAGTTTCAGAGAATAGCAAGGAGAGATAAGAAGACTTCTTGCATAAACAATGCAAAAAAAAATAGAGGAAAACAACAGAATGGGAAAGACTAGAGGTCTCCAAGAAAATTGGAGATATCAAGGGAACATTTCATGCAAGGATGATCAAAATAAAGGATAGAAACAGTAAGGAACAAACAGAAGAAAAAGAGACTAAGAAGACCCTGCAAGAATACAGAGAAGAACTAAACAAAAAATGACCTGGATAACTGTGGTGGTGCGACCATTCACCTAAACCAGACAACCTGGAGTGTGAAATTAAGTGGGCCTAAGGAAGCATTACTATGTACGAAGCTAGTGGAAGTGACAGAAATCCAGCTGAGCTATTTTAAATCCTAAAAGATGATGCTTATAAAGTGCTATACTCAATATGCCAGCAAATTTGAAAAACTCAACAGTAGCCACAGGACTGGAAAATGTCAGTTTTCATTCCAATCCCAAAAAAGGGCAATGCCAAAGAATGCTCAAACTACCATATAGTTGTGCTCATCTCACATGCTAGTAAGGTTATGCTCAAAATCCTTCATGCTGGGCTTCAACAGTACACACATTGAGAACTTCCAGATGTACAATCTGGGTTTAGAAAAGGCAGAAGAACCAGTGAACAAACTGCCAACATCCACTGGATCATAGAGAAAGTAATTGGATTCCACAATTACTTCTGTTTTATTGACTCTGCTAAAGCATTTAACTGTGTGGATCACAACAAACTGTGGAAAATTCTTGAAGAGATGGGAATACCAGACCACCCTAACTATCTTTTGAGAAACCTGTATGCATGTCAATGAGCAACAGTTAAAACCAGCCATGGAACAACTGACTGCTTCAAAATTGGGAAAGGAGTACAACAGGCTCCTGAATATTGTCAACCTTCTTGTATAACTTCTATGCAGAGTACATCCTGCAAAATACTGGGCTGGATAAATTGCAAGCTGGAATCAAGACTGCCTGGGGAAATATCAAGGACCTCACATATGCAAAATACACCACTCTAATCACAAAAAAGCGAAGAGGAACTAAGGAGTCTCTTGATGAAGATAAAAGTGGAGAGTGAAAAAGCTTGCTTGAAACTCAACATTAAACTAAGATCATGGTATCGGGTCCCAATACTTGTGGCAAATAGAAGGGGAAAAAGAGGAAGCAGTGACAGGTTTTACTTTTTTGGACTCCAAAATCACTGTAAACAGTGACTGCAGCCATGAAATTAAAAGATGCTAGCTCCTTGGAAGGAAAACTATGAAAAAACTAAACATAATTTTTAAAAGCACAGACATCACTTTGTTCACAAATATAAGTATAGTCAAAGCTATGGTTTTCTCAGTAGTCATGTACAGATGTGAGAACGGGATCATAAAGAAGGCTAGTCCAAGAACGAAGAACTGATGCCTTTGAATTTTGGTGAGGGAGAAGACTTTTGAGTGTTGCTTGGACTACAAGGGATCAAACCAGCCAATCCTAAAGAAAATCAATTGTAAATATTCATTGTAAAGACTGATGTTGAAGCTCCAAAACTTTGGCTACCTGGTGGGAAGAGCCGACTTATGGGAAAGACCCTGATGCTGGGAAAGAGAGAAAGCAACAGGAGGGGGATGTAGCAGAGGATGCAATGATTAAATAGTATCACTGACTCAATGGGCTTGAATTTGAGAAAACTCTTGGAGATAGTTTAGGACAGAGGAGCCATCACGCTGCAGTCCATGGGGTCACAAAGAGTTGGACACGATTTAGTTACTGAACAAAACGATCCATCCCTCTACTACCCTGAGCTCCCCCATGACCACCACAAATGTGTTCTCTATGTCTCTCACTTTAATTTTTATTTCTTTTAAGACTTCCCTGTGCTATGCAGTAGGTTCTCATTAGTTATCCATTTTATAAATGGCTATATATATATATATATATATATATATATATATATGTCAATCCTAGTCTCCTAATTTTTCTCAGACCCCCTTTCCCATCTGGGTATTCATATGTTTGTTCTCTACACCTGTGTCTCTATTTCTGCTTTGCAAATGAGGTCATCTATTCTATTTTTCTATATTTCATATATACACATTGATATTAAGTATTTGTCTTTCTCTGACTTGCCTCACTTTGTATGACAGTCTCTAGGACCACCTACATCTCTGCAATGACACAACTTTGTTCCTTATTATGGATAAGTAATATTCTATTATACATGTGTACTATCTTTTCTTTATCTGTTCTTCTATTGATGGATATTTAGGTTGCTTCTATGTCTTGCTTATTGTAAATAGTGCTGCAGTAAAATTGGGGTCCATGTATCTTCTTGAATTATGGTTTTCTCTGGGCATATGAACAAGAGAGGGATTGCTAGGTCATATGATATTTCTCTCTTCAGTTTTTTAAGGAACGTCGTTACTATTCTCCACAGTGGATGTACCAATTTACATTTTCACCAACAGTGTTGGAGGATTTCCCTTCTTCCACACCTTCTCCAGAAATTATTGCCTGCATATTTTCTGACTGGTGTGAGGTTATAACTCATTGTAGTTTTGATTTCCATTTCTCTAATAATTAGCGATGCTGAGTATCTTTTCATGTTTGTTGACCATCTGAATGTCATCTTTGGAGAAATGTCTAATTAGGGCTTATACTAATTTTTGGATTGTGTTGTTTCTTTTTTTGATATTGAGCTGCATGAATGGTTTGTATATTTTGGAAATTAATCCCTTCTCAGTTGCTTCATTTGCAAATATTTTCTCCCATCCTGAGGGTTGTCTTTTCATCTTTTTATGGTTACTTTGCTGTGCAAAACATTTAAGTTTAATTAAGTCCCATTTGCTTATCTTTGTTTTCATTTTCATTAATCAGGGAGGTGGGTCAAAAAAAGATCTTGCTGCAGTTTATATCAAAGAGTGTTCTATCCATGCATTCCTCTAAGCGTTTTATAGTGTCCAGTCTTACATTTAGGTTTTTGATTATTTTTTATTTTTGTGTACGGTATTAGAAAGTGATCTAATTTCACTTTTTTTACACACAGCTATCTAGTTTTCCCAGCATCAATCATTGAAGAGACTGCATTTTTCTCCCTTGTATATTCTTGCATCCTTTGTCATAAATTAGGTGACCCTAGGGAGAAGGCAATGGCACCCCACTCCAGTACTCTTGCCTGGAAAATCCCATGGGTGGAGGAACCTGGTAGGCTGCAGTCCATGGGGTTGCTAAGAGTCGGACACGACTGAGCGACTTCACTTTCACTTTTCACTTTCATGCATTGGAGAAGGAAATGGCAACCCACTCCAGTGTTCTTGCCTAGAGAATCCCAGGGACGGGGGAGCCTGCGGGGCTGAGGTCTATGGGATTGCACAGAATCGGACAAGACTGAAGCGACTTAGTAGCAGCAGCAGCAGCAGCAGCAGCAGCAGCAGGTGATCCTAGACATGTGGGTTTATCTCTAGGCTTCTACCCTGTTCCAATTGTTTGTATTTCCTTGTATTTTTCAGTTCCAGTACCACATTGTTTTAATTATTGTAGTTTTACAGCATATTCTGAAGTCAGGAGCTTCATTCCTCAATCCTCAAGCCCCATTTTTCTTACTCAAGATTACTTTGGTTATTTGGGGTCTTTTGTGTTTCCATATGAATTGTAATTTATTTTTTTTCTAATTCTGTGAAAAATGCCATTGCTAGTGTGATAGGGGCTATATTGAAACTGACTATACTGAAGCACTTGAATTATAGACATTTTCACAATATTTATTCTTCTAATGCAAGAACATGATATACTCTTCCACCTGTTTCTGTCATATTTGATTTCTTTCATCAATATGTTATAGCTTTCTGCGTACAATATTTTGTCTCCGCAAGGTAGCTTTATTCTCAGACATTTCATTCTTTCTGTTGTGATGATAAATAGGACCATTTCCTTAATTTATCTTTCTGATCCTTCATTGACACTGTATAGAAATGCAAGAGATTTCTGTGCATTAATTTTGTATCCTGCAACCTTACTAAATTCATTGATCAGCTCTAATAGTTTTCTGGTGATATTTTTATGGTTTTCTATGTATAGTATGTCATCTGCAAACATTTATAGTTTTACTTCTTCTTTTCCAACTTGGATTTCCTTTATTTCTTTTTTTTTTTTTTTTTTTTCTCTGATTGGGGTAGCTAGGACTTCCTAAACTATATTTAATACAAGTGGCAAGAGTGGACACCCTTGTCTTGTTCCTGATCTTAGAGGAAATGCTTTCAATTTTTCACCATTGAAAATAATGTTTGCTGTGGATTTGTCAGATATGACCTTTATTGCTGAGGAAGGTCCCTTTATGCCCACTTCATAGACAGATTTTATCATAAATAGGTATTGCTGAATTTTGTCATTGAGATAGTTATATCATTTTCATTCTTCAGTTTGCTAATATCACATTAATTAACATATACTGAAGAATCCTTGCATCCCTGGGATAAATCCCACCTAACCATGGTGTCAGATATTTTTAATGTGTTGGTGAACTTCATTTCCTTGTATTGTGTTGAAGATTTTGCATCTGTATTCATCAGTGACATTACTCTGTGCTTTTCTCATTGTGTTGTACCTTTGTCTGGTTTTGGTATCATTATGACAGTGGCCACATAGATTGAGCTTGGGAGTCTTCTCCTCTCTGCAAGTTTCTGGATTAGTTTTAGAATGATAGGTGTTAACCTCTTCTCTAAATGATTGATAGAATTTGCCTATGAAGTCATCTTGTCCTGAACTTTTGTTTGTTGGAAGATTTTTTTTTTTTGTCTTTTTTAATTTATTATATATATATAATATTTTACTTTACGATATTGTATTGGTTTTGCCATTTCACGCCAGTCAGAATGGCTGTGATCCAAAAGTCTACAAGCAATAAATGCTTGATTGTTGGGTGTGGAGAAAAGGGAACCCTCTTACACCCAGGTGGGAATGCAAACTAGTACAGCCACTATGGAGAACAGTGTGGAGATTCCTTAAAAAACTGGAAATAGAACTGCCTTATGACCCAGCAATCCCACTGCTGGGCATACACACCAAGGAAACAAGAAATGAAAGAGACACGTGTACCCCAATGTTCATCGTAGCAATGTTTATAATAGCCAGGACATGGAAGCAACCTAGATGTCCATCAGCAGATGAATCGATAAGAAAGCTGTGGTACATATACACAATGGAGTATTACTCAGCCATTAAAACGAATACATTTGAGTCAGTTCTAATGAGGTGGATGAAACTGGAGCCTATTATACAGAGTGAAGTAAGCCGAAAGAAAAACACCAATACAGTATACTAATGCATATATATGGAATTTAGAAAGATGGTAACGATAACTCTGCATGCAAGACAGCAAAAGAGACACAGATGTTTGTCGGAATATTTTTAATCGCAGTTTCAATTTCATTACTTGTACTTGGTCTGTTCATATTTTCCACTTCTTTCTCGTTTAGTCATGGAAAAATCTGTCTATTTCTTCCATATTGTCCATTTTACTGGCATGCAGTTACTTGTAGTAGTTTCTTATGATCCTTCATATTTCTGTGGTGTCACTTATAACTCCTCCTTTTACATTTCTAATTTTATTGACTCCTCTTCCTTTTCTCTTGATGGCTCTGGCTAAAAGTTTGTCATATTGTTTAGCTTCTCAAAAAGAATCAACTTTAGTTACATTGATCTTTGCTCTTGTTTTCCTTTTCCAGGTTCATTTATTCCTGATGTGATCTTTTTTATTTCTTTCCTTCTACTAAGTTTGGATTTCTGTTTTTTTTCTTCTTGCTCTTGTTGCTTTAGATGTAAAGTTAGGTTTTTTGTTTAAGATTTCTTGTGTCTTGAGGTAGGATTGGACTACTATAAACTTCCCTCTTAGAACTGCTTTTGCTGCATCCTATAGATTTTGAATAATCATGTTTTCATTGTCCTTTGTTTCTAGGTATGTTTTGATTTCCCCTTTTATTTCTTCAGAAAACTGTTGTTTATTTAGAAACATATTGTTTAATCTCCATATGTTTGCGTATTTATAGCTGTTTCCCTATAATTGATATCTAGTGTCAGCAGTGTGATCAGAAAAGATGTTTGATATGATTTAAATTTTATTACATTTACTGAGGCCTGATTTGTGATACAAGATGTGATCTATCCTGGAGAATGTCCCACATACATTTGTGAAGAAAGTGTATACTGCTGCTTTCAAATGGAATGTCCTATAAATATCAGTTCTAAATATCAAGTCTACCTTGTCTAATGTGTTAAGGTTGTGCTACCTTATTAATTTTCAATGTGGATGATTTATCCATTGGTGTAAGTGGTGTGTTAAAGACCCCCACTATATAGTGTTACTGTTGATTTCCTCTTTTATGTCTGTAAGCATTTATCTTATCTATCAAAGTGATCTTATGTTGGGTGTGTAAATATTTACAATTGTTATATCTTCTTGGACTGATTCATTGATCATTATGTTGTCTCTTGTAACAATCTTATATTAAAGTCTATTTTGCCTGATATGAGTATTGTTACTCCTGATTTCTTTTCATTTCCATTTCCATGGAATTTTTTTTTACAATCCCCTCTCAGTCTGTATGTGTCCCTAGGTCTGAAGTAGGTCTCTTGTAGACAGCATATAGATGGGTTTGTTTTGGTTTTTTTTAACTTTTTATTGTGTTTAGCCAATTAACAATTTTGTGATATTTTCAGATGAACAGCAAAGGGACTCAGCCATACATATACACATATCCATTCTCCCCAAACTCCCCTCCCGTCCAGGCTGCCATATAACACTGAAGAGAATTAATGTGATATACAGTAGGTCCTTGTTGATTTTTTTTTTAATTCCAGCAGTGTGTACATGTCCATCCCAAACTCCATAACTATTCCTTCCTCCATCCCTTCCTCCAGCAACCATAAGTTCATTCTCTAACTCTATGAGTCTCTTTTGGTTTTGTAAGTAAGCATATTTATATTATTTCTTTTAAAATTTCACATATAAGAGAAATTAGAGATATTTATCCTTCTCTGTCTCACTTACTTTACTCAATATGACACTCTCTAGGTCCATCCCTGTAAATAACATTTTTCATTCCTTTTAATGACTTAGTAATATTCCACTGTATGTACGTACCACCACTTTATCCTTTCTGTCGATGGGCATTTAGGTTACTTCCATGTCTGAACTATTGTAAACGGTGCTGCAACGAATATTGGGGTGCAGGTATCCTTTCAGATCATGTTTTTTTCCCAGCTCGGGAGTGGGATTGCAGGGTCATATGGTAGCTTTAAAAAAAAATTGTTCTAAGGAATCTCCATACTATTTTCCATAGTGGCTGTACCAATTTACATCCCCATAAACAGTGTAAGGGGGTTCCCTTCTCTCCACTCTCTCTCCAGCAATTAATATTTGTGGATTTTTTGATGATAACTATTCTGGCTGGTGTGAGGTGATATCCCTTTGTAGTTTCGAATTGCATTTCTATAATAATTAGTAATTTTGAACATCTTTCATGTACCTCTTGGCCATTTATGTGTCTTCTTTGGAGAAATGTTTACTTAGGTCTTATCTACCTTTTTTGATTGATTTGGTTGTTTTGATGATTTTAAGCATCATAAACTGTTTGTAAACTCTGAGGACTAATGCCTTGTAGGTCACATTATTTGCAAATAATTTCCCCCAATTTGTGGTTGTCTTTTCATTTTGTTTATTGTTTCCTTTGTTCTTCAAAATCTTTTGATTTTAAGTAGGCCCTATTTGTTTATATTTCCATTATTCTGGGAGAGGGACTGAAAAAGATACTGCTGATTTATGTCAGAGAGTACTCTATCTGCTTTCCTCTATCAGTTTTATAGTGTTAATCTCACATTTAAGACTTGAATCCATTTTGAAGTTGTTTTTGTGTTAAATAATGACTAATTCATTTTCTTACATGTAACTGTCCAGTTTTCCCAGCACAACTGTTAAGACATATGGGTCTTGTTTTTGTATCAATTCAGCCAGTCATTTCGTTGGAGCATTTAATCCATTTACATTTAAGGTAATTACCAATATCCATGTTCCTATTACATTTTCTTAGTTGTTTCTGGTCTGTTTTTTAGGTCATTTTCTTCTCTGGTGTTTACTGCCTTAAGGAGGCTCCTTTAGCATTTGCTGTAAAGCTGGTTTGATGGTGCTGAAGTCTCTAAACTTTTATTTGTCTGTAAAGCTTTTGATTTCTCTGTCAAATCTGAATGAGAGCCTCACTGGGCAGAGTTTTGTTGGTTGTAGATTTTTCCCTTTCATCACTTTAAATATATCCTGACACTCCTTTCTGGCCTGCAGAGTTTCTGCTGAAAAATCAGTTGATAGCCTTATGGGCATTCCCTTCATGTTATTTGCTGCTTTGCCCTTGAAAGTGAAAGTGAAAGTCACTCCGTTATGTCCAACTCTTTGTGATCCTGTGGACTATAGCCTGCCAGGCTCCTCTGTCCATGGAATTATCAGACAAGAATACTGGGAGTAGACAGCTCTTCCCTTCTCCAGGAGTTCTTCCCAACCCAGGGATCAAACCCAGGTCTCATGCATTGCAGATGGATTCTTTACCTTCTGAGTCACCCAGGAAGCCCAAGAAAACTAGAGTGGGTAGCTTATCCCTTCTCCAGGGGATCTTCCTGACCCAGGGATTGAATCGGGTCTCCTGCATTGCAGACAGATTCTTTACCCACTGAGCTACCAGGGAAGCTTTGTCCTTACTGCTTTTAACATTTTTCTTTGTATTTAATTTTTGTTAATTTAAGTAATGTGAATCTCACCTTGTTTCTCTTTGGGCTTATCCTGTATGGCAATCTCTGCACTTCCTGGACCTGGGTAACTATCTACTTTACCATGTTAGAGAATTTTCTTTTCTTTTTTTTTTAAACTATAATCTATTTAAATATTTTATCAGACATCTTCTGTTTTCTCTTCTTCTTCTGGGACCCCTATGATTTGAATGTTGATGTGTTTAATGTTGTCCCAGAGGTCTCTGAGACTGTCACTTCTTTCTATTCCTTTTTTCTTTCTTCTGCTTCTCAGCAGTTACTTCTACCAATCTATTTCCAGCTCACTTATCCATTCTTTGGCCTGAGTTATTCTACTACTGATTCCTTCTTAAGTATGTTTCATTTCTGTTACTGTGTTGTATACCACTGTTTGTTCTTTAGTTCTTCCAGGTTCTTGTTAAACATTTTTTAGTATCATTTCAATTCATGACTCCATTCTTCTTCCAAGATCTTGAACCATCTTTATTATCACTACTCTCAATTCTTTTTCAGACAGTTTATCAATTTCTTTTTCATTTATCTGGTATTGTAGGTTTTTACCTTGATTCTTTGCTTGCTACACATTTCTTTATTGTCTCAGTGGCCTCCTTTTCATAGTCTTCCTCTTGCTTCTACTGTCTGGTATTTGACGGGTGAAATTTGTCCAAGTGCCGGTACAGGCTTCCTGTTGGGAGGTGTGGGTGCCTGCACTCTGGTGGATGGAATTGAGATTTTTTTCTATCTGATGGGCATGCTGTGGGGTGTCTGTGAACTTTGTATGACTTTAGGCAGCTTGGTTGGTGATAGGTGGGGCTGTGTTCCCTGCCTTGCCGGTTGTTGGTGTGAGGTGTGCAGCAGTGGAGCTTTGACATACCTTTCACAGACTGTCCAATGTGTCCTCCTTCAATCCCTCAAAGGTCCCTTTCTGTCTTATCTGATTTGGCCATCATGAGGAGGCTTTTCTGAGTGTGGGAATCTCTCCTTACCATAAGGCTTTTGCCAGGGGTGCTGGTCCTTTCTCTGATTCCTCTTACTTTTTTTCTTTCTTTCATCCTATCTGGTTTACAAGGAGATTTTTTCTTACCCTTAAGGTGTCTGCAAGTTTTCCATTAATGTTCAGCAGGTGCTCTGTGATAATGTGTTCCATTTGTACATGTATTCTTGATCCACTTGTGATGAGAGACAAATTCCATATCCTCTTATTCTGCTATCTTGACTCCTCCCTCCACATAAATAATTTAAAGTGGCAGTCATAAAGAGGTTAGTGGAACTCAGGAGAAGAATGATGGGGCATGAGAATTTCAGAAAAGAGATGGAAAATTGGGGGAAAAAATAAACAAAAAAACAAAAGACAAAGAAAAGTGAAGGAAACCTGAAGAATGCATAAGTTACCTAGAAGTCAAAGTAGTGAAAATTAGTCAATCCGAGTAGCAAAAAAAAAAAAAAAAGTTTATTATTATTATTTTTAATGAGAATAATTTAAGGGGCTTCTGGGCAAACATCAAGTGTACTAACATTCCCATTATACAGGTTCCAAAAGGATAAAAAAGAAAATGGTACAGAAATTAATTAAAGAAATAATGGTAGAAAACTTTCCTAACATGGGGCAGAAAACACATATCCAGCTCCAGGAAGCACAAAAATCCTAAATAAAATAAACACAAAGTGATTCACACAAAGACATATCATAATCAAAATGGCATGAATTAAAGAAAATTTTAAAGGTACCAAGATAGAAATAATGTGTCATATACAAAGGAAACCCAGTACTGTTTTTAGCATATTTTTTTCTGCAGAAGCTTTACAAGTTATAAGGGAATAGCATGATATATTAAAAGTGCTAAAAAAAAAAAAAACTTTAAAATCAAGACTACTCCATTTGGTGATGCTACCATTCAGATGAAGAAGAGGTAAACAGTTTCCCATACATGCAAAAAACTGGGAATTTGTTACCACTAAACTAGACTAAGCAGAAAGGTTAAAGGGTCTTCTTCAAACAAGAAACAAAGGACATAACTTGAAATTTTTGACCCAGAGGGATGGTACAGGGAGGGAGGAGGGAGGGGGGTTCAGAATGGGGAACATGTGTATAGCTGTGGCGGATTCATGTTGATGTATGACAAAACCAATACAATATTGTAAAGTAATTAACCTTCAATTAAAATAAATAAATTTATAAAAAATAAATAAAAACTAAAAAAAAGAAAGAAAAATATCACTTTTAGAAGCAAATGCATTATAAATAATCAATCACTTTAAAAGGAAGTATAAAGGTTAAAAGACAAAGTCTTAAAACCAACTATCAATGTAATGAGCAATTAAGGGACATGCAAAGTGAAAAGATGTAAAATATGATATCAAAACCATAAACAGTGAGTGAAAACAATGGTCTCTCAGTTGTGTCCGACTCTTTGTGACCCCATGGACTGTAGCCTACCAGGCTCCTCTGTCCATAGTGTTCTCCAAGAAAGAAAACTGGATTGATAGCCATTCCCTTCTCCAGGAGATCTTCTCAACCCAGGGATCAAATGTGGGTGTCCCGCATTGCAGGCGGTTGCTTTACCATCTGAGCCACCAGGGAATCTCATGAAATGTGAGAAGAGGGTATAAAAATGTAGTGCTTTTAGAATGCATTAAAACTTAAGTGACTATTAGCCTAAAATCAATAATTATATATATATATATATATATATATATATATATATATATATATACACACACACACACACACATATATATATATATATATATATATATATATATATGCATAAACCTCATGGTAACCACAAACCAAACACCTACCATAGATACACAGAAATTAAAGAGAAAGGTACTCAAACATAACTCTATGGTAACTCAAACCATAATGCAAACCTCTAAAAGAAAAAATGAACAGAAAAGAACACAAAATCAATCAGAAAATAGTTTTTAAAATGGCAATAAGTACAGATCTATCAATAATTGTTTTATAATATTCCAACTGAAGGAACAGTGTGGCTGAATGGATTAAAACCCCACAATCCATCTACAAAAATCCTACAAGAGACTCACTCTGGATCCAAAGACACACACAAATTGAAAATTAAAAGATGGAAGAAGATATTGCATAAAATGAAAAAAAAAAGAAATAATAATATTCAGATTAGAAGCAAATAGATTTTAAAACAAAGACTGTAACAGCAAACAAAGGGAATCACATAACAATGAAGGGGGCGATTCAAGAAGACAATATAACATGTGGAGTATTTAGGTACCCAACATAGGAACATCTACATTTTTAAAGCAAATACTAACTAATCTGAAGGGAAAAATAGACAATATAATAATAGTAGGGATTTCAACACCACACTTTTAAAAATGGATAGATCATCCAGACTGAAAATCGTTGGACTTAAATTATAGTTTAGACCAGATGACTTTACCAAATGTTTAGAGAACATTCCATATGATGGGAAAAGGACAGTCTCTTCAATTAACAGTGTTAAAAAAAAAAAAAATGAACAGCCATATACAAAGAAAAGACATGGACTACTACTTTATATCAAACATAAAAATTAACACAGAGTGGATTAAAGACTTAGATGTAAGACTATAAACTATAAAAATCCCAAAAGAAAACATTGGTGATAAGTTCCCTTATGTGGGTTTTGATGATTTAATTGACCCCAAAAGCAAAGGTGTCAAGAAATAGTCAACTACTAGGACTATTTCAAACTAAATCACATCTTCACAGCAAAAGAACCATAAAGAAAATAAAAAGCAAACTACTGAGTGGTAAAAAAAAAAAAAAAAGAAATTGCAAATTTTACATCTGATTAAAAGCTAATATCACTAAAATATCACTAAAATAAAACAAGCCATCCAATTAAAACTTGGGCAGAATAACTGAATAGACATTTTTCCAAAAAAGATACACAGGTGGCCAACAGGTTCATAAAAAGGTGTTCAACATCATTAATTATTAGGGAAATACAAACCAAAACCATAATGAGATAAATACTGTTTCATACCTATCTGAATGGCTATTATCAAAAAATAGAAAATAAGTGTTGGCAAGGATATGGGGAAAAGAGAACTCTTCTGCACCGTAAGTGGGAATACTGGAAAGACTCTAATTCTGGGAAAGACCGAAGGCAAAAGGAGAAGAGGGAGGCAGAGGATGACATGGTTAGATAGCATCATTGACTCAATGGACACGAATTTGAACAAACTCCAGGAGATAGTTTAGGATAGAAGAGCCTGGCTTGCTGCAGTACATGGGGTCACAAAGAGTTGGACATGATTTAGTGACTGAACAACAACAACAAATTGGTATTACCATATGAAAATCAGTGTGGGGGGTTCTGAGGAAATTAGAACTATTATAAGATGCAACAATTTCACTTCTGGGAACACATCCTATGGTATGATAACATATAACAAATGTTAACAGATAACTTATCCTATTATCTTGAAGAGATAACTATACTCTCATGTTCATTGCAGACTTGCACAATAGCCAAGATATGGAAAACTAAGTGTTTGTCATCACATGAATGGATCAATAATATATGATATATATGGGGCTTCCCTGATAGCTGAGTTGATAAAGAATTGCCTGTATGAAATATATGAAATGCTATTCATCCTTTAAATAGGGTGGAATCCTGTATTTGAAACATCATGAATGAACCTTAAGACTAAATAAAATCAGCCAGAAAAAGACACCACTCTTTTGTATCACTTATATGTGGAGTTGACTTAAGCAAAAACAAAAGTTAAACGCATAGAAACAGAGAGTAGAAAGTGGTTGCCAAGGGCTAATGGGAAAAAGAAATAGGAAGAGGCTGAAAAGGATACATATTTTCAGTCATAAGATAAATTAGGTATTAAGATCTACTTATAGCATGTTGATTATAGCTGCTAACACAGCACTGTATATTTGAAATTTGTTAAGATAGCAAAACAAATATTTTCACCAAAAAAAAAGTAAATACGAAATATGTGAGGTGATAGATTTGTTAATTAATTTGCTGATGCAATTACTGTATGGTTTACATTGTTGTTGTTCAGTCTCTAAGTCATGTCTTACTCTTTTGTGCCCCCATGGACTGTGGCCTGCCAGTCTCTGTCCATGGGATTTTCCAAGTAAGAATTCTAGAGTGGGCTGCCATTTCCTCTTTGAATGGATCTTCCTAACCTAGGGAGAGTCTTTATCACTGGGCCACCATTCACAGTGTATGCATATATCAAATCATCATGTCATGTATTTTGAACATTTTATAACTATTTGTCAATTACATCTCAATAAAGTTGAAAAAATTAAATCACTAAAACCTTATTAGTCTACAGAAATATAAAAAATTATAAGCTTAACATAATATGATAAAAATCTAAAACAAGACTATTTTAATCTTTCATGAATCAAATTATAATAGTATTTTATACACTTTAAGTATGTCATCAATGCATTGTATGATAAAGATATATTTGTTTGAAAATAAATTTATTTTCCTTACATATAACAAGTATGTATTTTTTCAGTTTTGGCTTCCTTTTTCCATTTGATGGCAAAGATTTTATTTTGCTTAAATATGAAACCATTCAACCATATTCATCAGATATTTACTATGTGTCTGTCACCGCACTATGTGTTAGCACCAATTAGATAATTAAGGCATGCTTCAGCATCTGATATTTAGAACTGGGCAGTCTGAGAGTTAAGAATTATAATAACTGGTTTAAAAATTAAATTTTAACTTGAAGCCAAAAGTAATCAAACTCTCAGATTCGATTAAAGGAAAGGCCCATTCTGGTTAATGTGATTTTTATTAATTAAGAACTCATTAAGGAATAACTAGATGAAATCCTACACCATAACTTTCCAAATTAATTTAAATCTCTAATCACATTCTGTTCCTACCACTTGGGGCAAATACCAGGTTCTGATTTGCATCCACCTGTATTTTGACATTTCATGTCCCATTAGTCATTCTGCTGCTGTCTTTCCAAATGTTACTATGCCTAACTAAAATATATTACAATTTTATTTGTATATAGGTGTGAATTTGTGTGTGCAATGCAAAATTACTTGAAACTAACATTTATACAAGACTTATTTTAACCTGCAAAGAAAAAAAATCATCCATTTGCTTTAATCAATAATGTTGTTTATTTGCAAGGTAAAAGTTATAGGTCTCAATAATCTAGAATCAACAATTGCTGAATTATTACAGGAACTTCATTATACACAACATGGGTCCAGGTAGGACGTTGCTTGAAGGTAGTGGTTATTTCTATTACCCATTCCACTGAGAAAGGGTTTAACCTGGGATAGAAACTTAAAACCAGTGAGGTACATCTTAAACTGGTGCAGATGTGGAAGAGAATCAGGAGTTGAGAGGATGAAGGAGTATTCAGTGTTAGCTGGACAATGAACTCACTTGGGAAACTTTAAAAAAAGTTACTGTTACATGGGCCTCACCCTCCTGACGTTATTATTTAATTTGTCTTGAGTGCTGGTTGGCTGGGATTTTTAAAAGTAGTATCAGATTCCAATGTGCAGCCAGAGTTAAAAACCATATAATGATTCCAGGAAGTGGCCACAGCATGGGAAAGACCAAGGATTGAAGGACATGCTTAAACACCTAAAAATATTGCAACTTGGGTCCAAGGAGACAGGAGGTAGCGGTGTGGAGAATGCAGGGAGAGGGCCTTTGCAGCAGGGGCAGAAGTGCGGCTGGGCAGGCTGGGGTCCAGAAAGAAGAGGCAGGACCTGCAGGTGAGCTGGAAGGGGCATTTCTGTTGAACAGACAGACAGACAGACATCTCACGATTACCAGGTGCCAGGTTGATCCTGAACCAATTTCAGTCAGTTAGTACTAACTTTCTGTAGGTTATAATATACCACTACCCACAATAAGGACTTCCCTCATAGCTCAGTTGGTAAAGAATCCACCGGTGATGCAGGAGACCCTGGTTCGATCCCTGGATCGGGAAGATGCCCCAGAGAAGGGATAGGCTACCCACTCCAGTATTCTTGGGCTTCTCATGTGGCTCAGCTGGTAAAGAATCCACCTGTAATGCAGGAGACCTGGGTTCGATGCCTGAGTTGGGAAGATCCCCTGGAGAAGGGAAAGGCTACCCACTCCAGTGTTCTGGCCTGGAGAATGCCATGGACTGTATAGTCCATGGGGTTGCAAAGAGTCACACACAACTGAGCGACTTTCACTTTCATCCACATTAAATAGTTTGCAAACCATTTAAAAGGTAAATTATAGCTAATTGGAGATGGTATCTAATAATGAATTGAGACTTATGAAATTTTCATTGAAATGTCTTGCCATTTCAGTATGGTAACAAATACTCCTTGCAAAGATAAAACAATGTAGTTTGGATATGCAATGACACATGTCTGAACAGCAGAGAATGCAGTAAATTGTATATCTTAACTGAGGAATAATAAAAATGAGTGGGTAGAATTTTTAATGGGCAATTGTAATGTCAATTGGTTGTTACATTTGCTTTCACAAGGTAAACAAATCTATAATAAAAGTCTTTATTCTTTATCCTGATATTCACAGCTTAGATGAGGGGAGTATATGTGACCAGAAAGAAGAGACTGGAAAGAACATATGACTAGCTGGGCAAAAGCTTTACAGCTGATTGCAGTATCAATAAACATGAAATGTCAAATAAACAAAAGTCCCACAGGCATATCTGGGGACCCCACCAGATATCTGGGAAAAAGACATTAATATAGTGAAATAAATGGCTAAGTCAGGTGAATTGTCATAAATGTTGCTGTTTAAATGGCAATAAGAAGATATTTTATCTTGAGGAGAAAAGCTTACAAATAGTGAAATTTTCTTGGTTGTTTACCCAGCATGTTTCCCAATGTCCAGCTCTTCCTAAGTACTGAGAATTATCTTCTATTAGCTTCCTTTACCCCATATTTCTTGAGTGCTTCAAAAGAAACTGACATGACCCAAGTATAAGAGGTGGGCCTAGCTTTACTAAAGGCCAATAAGGATTATGCTGTCCAGTTCTCCATGGAATTTGATTTAGAAAAAGTGGTTGGAGTCCATCTATCTATCTATCTATCTATCTATCTATCTATCTATCTATTTATCTATCTATCTATAATTGGTTCTTGTCCTCAATAATTTGTTTAGGGGAAGCCATATAATATTTATGTAAGGAAATTGTGCTAAAGATTCCATGTTATGCAGTGCTATTAAATTTCTTTAAACACCTATACCAGAGACGGTCTTGCTCCCTGTATGGATGTGTAGCTTAGAATTGCTGTAGCCACTTTGAAAACCTGTGGAAATTTGTGTGTGGAGGAAGTCTGAAACCCAGTAGAAATTTGTGAGTTCATCCTGGGAACAAACCCCTCCAATACTCATACTTCCTTTTCGACTTTCCCCAGCTGCAAAGAGTAGACTAAAATAGTTAATGATTAGAGAAGTGAGGGAAAGACAAAACAAAGGAAAATCATTAGAGTAAGAAAAATGATAAAAGTTTAAACAAAAGTTCCACAATAAAACAGAATCATAGAACTTATAGCTCTTCCTCAATGGATATACATAATAATCTGACCCAGTCTTTGAGTTGTTCTATAGAAGTTAAGACACCTATCCAGTGGAGAATGTTGAGTATATGCTAACCACAAGAACACAGACTGCAGACTGGATGGAACTAGAAGTTAATGATTAAGATTCCCAAAACATCATCTTGTTACAACACCATCAACCAATCAGAAGAAAGTGTTGGGTTACACTCTGTAACCCTCACCTCAAATGTTGCCTTTAAAAAATCCTTCCCTGAAAGCCAAGAGGGAGTTTGGGTCTTCTGCACATGAGCTGTCCATGCTCCTTACTGGTGCCCAGAAAATAAATGCTGTACTTTCCTTCTCTCCTATTCAGTGTCACAGATTGACTTGGCCGCATGTTGGGCAAGCTGATCCATGTTCGGTTTGGTAATAACCTGACTTTATAAAAATGTACAGCAGAGATTCCCCTGACATTCCTGTGAAAGTGAAAGTAAAAGCTCCTCAATCTTGCCCAACTGTTCGCACCTCCAAGAACCAAACCGTAGCTTGCCAGGCTCCTCTGTCCATGCAATTCTCCAGGCAAGAATACTGGAGTAGGTAGTAGCCATTCCCTTCACCAGGGGATCTTTCCAGCCCAGGGATCAAATCCAGGTCTCCTGCATTGCAGGAGGATTCTTTACTGTCTGACCCACCAGGGAAGCCCAAGAATACTGCAGTGGGTAGCCATTCCCTTCTCCAGGGGATCTTCTCATCCCAGGAATTGACTTGTGGTCTCCTGCATTGCACGTGGATTCTTTACCAGCTGAGTTACCAGGGAAGCCCCCTAACATTTCTCCTGAGCTAAACTTTTAAAACATGGACCTTCCAGGCATATGCGTTGATAGATCTTCTTTATTGTCTAAGTTATTTTTAATTGGTTTGTCTGACACTTGAAATAACAACTAAAAGACTAAAAATTGTTTCAAGGAAAAGCAAATTTTGACTCCCTGTTGGATCTATTTATTTGACTTGTTTTTTTGTTGATTTGGTTATTATAATCATACATAATGGCCTGATTCAAAGAATCCTACCTTTCTGCCTTTTAAACTAAAGTGCTTTTGTTCAGAATCCTGTCCACCTGTAGTTGGCAGGAGAAGGAAGAAATTAATACATCCCATGCTTGAAGCTTACCAATCTAGGAAATAGTTGCAAGATTAATGACCTTTTTACTTTGTTTCCTTGCCTTCCCCATCTTTAATCTATAAAAGAACCTGGCAACCAGACCCTGATAAGATGGTTATTTTGAGACATGAGTCTGCCACATTCTTGGTCAGCCAGCTTTCTGAATAAAGTCTTATCCCTTGCCTCAACTCCTCAACTCCAAATCACTGGCCTGTCACAAAGCAAGCAGAGTGAGCTTGGACTTGGTAACAAAATGACACCTAAGCAATCTAAGGAAAAGCAGTAGAGTTCATGGTTATGACTTCCTACTTCCAAATTTTCTCAATCTACTATGTCTGCCTTATAGATTTCTTTTCTGAACAATCCTACCATAACTCAATTTCTCAGCAAATTGAGTATTTGATGTATTTTCCTCTTGTTAACATACTACCATAGAATTATTGTTTTATGAATAAAACATAACACCTATCATTTCTTCTCAGTTCAAGTCCTAGTCCACAGTTATAGGCATGTCCTAATCCAAGCCAGGCAATGTTACTTTTGGAGAGACTTTCATTTTTTCAAAATTTGTTATTCTTCTTTTCATGAAGTTTAATTTGAAAATAATCCTTAGGTGCTCAACAAGAAGAAATTTCTTATTTGCAAAGTAATAAACATTTTGAGCATTGCAATATTTTACTCTTTCAACCAATACACTGAGTTTTGATATTTTTTTAAAGCAAATATGAAGAGTAAATCAAGATTATAATAAGGTTGAATTAGGTCTCTTTGGGCTTCCCTGGTAGCTTAGCTGGTAAAGAATCTGCTTGCAATGCAGGAGACTCTGGCTCAAATTCTGGGATGGAAAGACACCCTGCAGAAGGAATAGGCTACCCACTTCTGTTTTCCAGGGCTTCCATAGTGGCTCAGTTGGTAAAGAATCCACCTGCAATGCAAGAAACCTGGATTCTTTCCTTAAGATACAATAATAGTTCAATGAGTACCTGTTGTATTTAGAGATCTATCATGGGGTATGGAAATAAAGAAGTTTCTCATACTACTTTCAAAACTTGGATATAGTTCTTGTGAACTTCATGAAACAGTTTTATCAGTTTAAATTTCATTGTAATATATCCACATTTTTCTGTTGTCCTGACCTTCTTGGTTGGGGGTGAAATTCATTGAAGTGTATTCTCAGTTTGCAATGAAACAGCAATCAGATTTAGAAAAGCATATTGGCAAATTCTCGAGTGTTTGCAAAACTATCATTATGTTAAAGGAGGTACACTTGCAGTTTTACAACTTGAACTAGGTTGCCAAAATTGTTTAAAAATGAAGGATGCCATCCAGGGATGCATTATTTACAGGAGTTGTGAAGGCATTAGAAAAACAGGCTTGAAGTGCTGCATTTGCATTAAAGCGCAGTTTTACTGCCACACAAATAGTGCCTCTCTTGAAATGGAAACTGTTAATAAATCTAGCACTTTATAGCTTTCATTGTAAAAAGCTTTTTGAGGGGGAGAGGGATCATTCTGCCTTGATGGAACAGCACTATCATTGTTCAGCTACAGCAAATGAAAGAATGACTAGGGAATCATCAGTGCACTAGTAATGTTTCAGATTGATGTGTTTTATCACCCCTGGAACTTGGATGAAACCCTCCTGGTCTTTTTAAATACTCTTTCTTGGAAGCTGAACTTCAAAATGTCCCTTTCATGTGAAAAGAATTTAAAGAGACTTTAGAGTCTGGGTACATCAGCCATGGCAGTGTGGTACCCAGCAGTCTTGACATCTGCACAGGCCTTCTGTGTTCCTGGTAGCTTTCCTGCCACTGTTGGAAACATGTCATTATTGTCAGATGATCCTCCATGTAGAAAAGCCTAGAGTAAAGCAGCTTCTGCCTTGTTAAGACAAGTGTTTCCAACTACTGTACAGTAAAAATTACAGTGGCCATGGAAATTTACAAGACTATTTGAAGCAAATTATAGACTCTCCTGCCCAGTAAAATAGAAACATAATTTCTAGAAATATTTAGTTTTAATATAAAAAATCTTTTCAAAATAAACATATGAGAATTCAATAAGTACCAATTGTGGGAAAGTAATAATTCCCCTGAATAACTTCTTTGCTTCCTAAGGTATAATTGATCTTATACAAATTCACTCAGAAGCTAAAGCTGGCAAAAACCAACAACTTAACCTGAGATAAATGACAGTCTGCATTATAACATTCCCTTTAAAGTACATATAAAACAATTTCTGAAATATTTTGTATTTTTCTTTTTTTTCTGCTCAGCAATAACCACAGACGTATGGGACCAGACTGTCAAGAAAACAATAAAGCTAGTTACTCATCATTTTTTCAGGTCTTTTGGTTCCTGTTGCTCTCAGAGTTTTAAATATTCATATATAAAAGAGATTAATGATAAAAGTGATGACTTCATTTTCATGAATACAGTTTTTAATAAAATAAAAATAACTTACAGATACTAGTTAAATATATTTTGCCAAGTTCTTCTGGTTTGTGTAAGAATGAACTTTGTGTTACTGAATCCTGTCAGAAGCTAAGATCCTGCCCAAAAAAGAAAATATTAAAAAACAGTGAGACACCAGGATGGTGGAGGAGTAGGTGGATGTGGAGTACATCTCCCTCCCTGGATACATCAGGAATACACCTTCAGACATAGAAGTTCAGGGAGAACACCAGCTGAGAGCTGACAGGAGTACCTGACCAGTGAAAAAAGAATATACAGAACCACAAAAAACTTGGTAGAATGAAGGAACTAGGGGGAAAAAACAGGACTGTTACTAGGACTAGACCTGCCTTTGGCGGGTGGGGGACCTGAAGCAGGGGTCCAATCCCCACATCAGGACAATTGTGTGGGTCAGAGGAGAAACATTTAAGGCTCAGAGTGAAACAGCTGATCTGTGGCACCCTAAATGGAATGAGAATCGACAGTCGTTGCTGCAGCCATACATGCCCTGGACAGGGACACAAGTCCCCTAGAAGGGACAGCAGCTGGGAGCTGGAGTTTAGGGATTGTGGAGCAATCCCTGGGCGAGGGCTGCTGTTGACGGTGGGAAGATGGACTGAGTGGATGTGAGGGAGGAAACTGGTGGGAAATGCTGGTGGAGGAAAACCAGGCAGACAAGGAGGCAAGGCGATACTGCTGAGTCACGCGTAGGGGGTGGAGCCATCACCATAGACTCTCTCCCCTCACAGGCTAGTGTTGGCAGCTGAACAATAAACAGGCTGGCCCATCAAACACCTGATGCCCTGAACTACAGGAGGACCCCACCCAGGGTACTCCTTTAAGTACCTGATGTGCCAAACAACAGAGAAGGATCCCAGGCAAGTGAGCCCTGTAAGTGTCTGAACAGGAGGAGGTACAGAAAAAAAAAAAAAAAAAAAAAAACGAAAACAAAAAACTGGCTAAAGACACCTCTGATCGCCAGCTACAAGAGGCCTGAAAAAAAGACTGATAGGGCCATAACTCCTGCAGTGGAGGCAGTCCATGTCCCTGCACACTTGATGCTGCCAGGCTTCTCTGTCAGGGAGGGGGGTTCTCCAGGCAAGAATAGTGGAGCATATTGGCCAATACTTGTTGCCACACCCTTCTAGAGCACTTTATTTCCTGCTGCCCTAGCCACCAACTCCCCTGAGTACCTGGTGCTGCCAGAACCTCTACAACCCAAGCAGCTGTACCACCTTCACACCTGACCTTCACAGGGGCAAACCCAAGTCCTCCAGGGCAGCCTCAGGAGCAAACCCCAGTGGACCACCCACATTAAGAAGTGGAAATAAAACCACAACTGAAACCCAGGGGCAATGTGGCTAAGGAGGAAGACCCAAAAACTTCCCACCAGCTGTAGAAGCTGCAGATTAAATCCACACGATCAACTAAGCAGACTTTCTATCTATGGAATGTATATAAGGACCCTGAGAGCTCCCGCAAAAGAAAACACACTATTTCTACTAGTCGTGGGCATTGGAGGCAAGAACACACAGAAGTAGGACCAGATTAGAACCTCAGCTGCCCCCAGAACAGGTCCAGAGACCAGCACATTGTTGGAGGGCATCCTAGGGAGGTCAGGCGGACTGTGATTCCCAGCAAGGGAAAGGACTCTGACAGCAGTGACTCAAGAAAAAACATTTATTATTCTTATGTTTTCACATGTTCTATAGATTCTTTTGGATTTGGATTTTTTTTTTTTTTACTGTTTTCTTTTCTTTTTTTTTCCTCCGCCCCCCTCTGCTGTAGTTGTCGATTTTATTGGCACTATGAAATCTAATTAAGCTTCTGAGCTCTTTTTTTCTTTTTTCCTCAGTCACATTTTTTATTGCTGTTATAACCCCCTGCCTCTACATTGGGCTTTTGCAGTTCTGTGGAGTTTTCCTTTATTTTTTCTTATTTTATGTATATAAATGTATATACATAAAATGTATATAAATCTTCTTATCTACTTCGACTAAACTTTGCATAACTATTTTCTTTCCTTTCCTTTCAACATATTTGTTAGTTTTGTTTTCACTGATTTATTCCCCACTTGGCACATTGCTTTAGTTCTTTTTTCCAGTCTGTGGTTTACTTAGTTTTGTTCTTAATTTGTAGATATAATTTTTGGTTTCCTTTGTTCATTGGGTCAATCCATTGTACTTTATTATTGTTGGACTGTTTTGATTTTGCTTATGGGTTATATGTATATATTTATATTCAGTCACACGTTTTATTGTTGTTATAAACCTCAGCTACTACGTTGCACTTCTGCAGTTCTGTGGAGTTTTCCTGTATTTTTACTTTTGTTATCTTTCATTTTCCTTTTTTTCCCCTCTTTTTAAAAAATTTTAATTTTGAATTTTTAAAAATCAATTCTATTTTTTCTACATTTATTCCTTTATTTGCTTTTCCTATTGTACTTTTCCCCTTGCAGTTAATCTTTAATGAATATAAATGTTTCTCTAACACTATTTAACCTTGCATATCTATCTATTATTTCTTTCTTTCTTTTCCTCTCAACATATTTATTGGTTCTGTTCTCATTGTGTATCTCCCACTTGGAACTTTGCCTTAGTTTTGTTTTCCAGTTGGTGATTTCATTTTTGTAGACATAATTGGTAGACATAATTTTTTATTTCCTTTGTTTGCCAGATAAATCTACTGTATTTTATTTTTTTAAAACTTTTGATTTTGCTTATGGGTATATATGTATAAGTGTTTATTACATTATTTTAATTATTATTTGCCTGATTTTACAACTGCCAGTTGCCTGGAGTTTACCTTTGGTTTCTTGTTTTTGGGTATTTGTTTTAATTTCAGTTAATGCCATAACAAGCCACTTGGAGGATCTCTGTTCCTGACCAGAAATCAAACCCTGAGACTTTGGAGTGGGAGCACTGACTCCAAGACACTAGACTACCAGAGAACTAACCATCAGTTCAGCTCAGTCAATCAGTCATGACTATTTGTGAACCCATGGACTGCAGCATGCCAGGCCTCCCTGTCCATCACCAACCCCTGGAGTTTATGCAAATTAATGTCCATTGAGTCGGTGATGACATCCAACCATTTCATCCTCTGTCATCTCCTTCTCCTACTGCCTTCAATATTTGCCAGCATCAAGGTCTTATCAAATGTTTCAGCTCTTTGCACCAGGTGGCCAAAGTATTGGAGATTCAGCATCAGTCCTTCCAAAGAATATTCAGGATTGATTTCCTTTAGGATGGACTGGTTGGATCTCCTTGCAGTCCAAGGGACTCTCAAGAGTCTTCTCCAACACCACAGTTCGAAAGTATCAATTTTTTGGCACTCAGCTTTTTTTTAATATTCCAACGCTCATATGCATACATGACTACAGGAAAAACCATAGCTTTTACTAGAAGGATTTGTGTTGGCAAAGTAATGTCTCTGCTTTTGAATATGCTGTCTAGGTTGGTCATAACTTTTCTTCAAAGGAGCAAGCATCTTTTAATTTCATGGCTGCAATCACCATCTGCAGTGATTTTGGAGCCCACCACCCCCCACTTCCCCACCAAAAAAATAAAAATAAAGACTGTCACTGTTTCCACTGTTTTCCCATCTATTTGCCATGAAGAGATGGGGACAGATGTCATGATCTTAGTTTTCTGAATGTTGAGTTTTAAGCCAACTTTTTCAGTATCTTCTTTCATTTTCATCAAGAGGCTCTTTAGTTCTTCTTTGCTTTTTGCCATAAGGGTCGTGTCATCTGAGTATATGAGGTTAATGATATTTCTCCCAGCAATCTTGATTCCAGCTTGTGCTTTATCTAGTCCAGAATTTCTCACGATGTACTCTGTATATAAGTAGGGTAACAATATACAGCCTTGACATACTCCTTTCTCAGTTTGGAACCAGTCTGTTTTTCCATGTCCAGTTCTATCTGTTGCTTCTTAGCAAACAGGTCAGGTGGTCTGGTATTCCCATCTCTTGGAGAATTTTTCATAGTTTGTTGTGATCCAAACAGTCATAGGCTTTCACAGAGTCAATAAAAGCAGAAATAGATGTTTTTCTGGAACTCTCTTGCTTTTTCAATGATCCAGCAGATGGTAATTTGATCTCTGATTTCTCTGCCTTTTCTAAGTCCAGCCGGAACACCTGGAACTTCGTGGTTTAGATACTATTGAAGCCTGGCTTGGAGAATTTTGAGCAATACTTTGCTAGAATGTGAGATGTGTGCAATCGTTTAGTAGTTTGAGCATTCATTGGCATTGCCTTCCTTTGGGATTGGAATGGAAACTGAACTTTTCCAGTCCTGTGGCCACTGCTGAGTTTTCCAAACTTGCTAGCATATTGAGTGCAGCACTTTCACAGCATCATCTTTTAGGATTTGAAATAGCAAAACTGAAATTCCATCACCTCCACTAGCTTTGTTCATAGTGATACTTCCTAAGGCCCACTTGACTTTGCATTCCAGGATGTCTGGCTCTAGGTGAGTGATCACACAATCATGATTATCTGGATTGTGAAGATCTTTTTTTGTATAGTTCTTCTGTGTATTGTTGCCACCTCTTCTTAATATCTTCTGCTTCTGTTAGGTCCATACAATTTCTGTCCTTTATTGTGCCCATCCCATGAACTAACCATAGAGAGTATCAAATAGTGAGAACTCCCACAAAGGAAAGCACCTGAATTCAAGACTCAGCATCACCCAACTACCAGAAAGATCCTGTTCAGCACACCTCATCTAAACAACAAACAAAACAAAAATGCAAAGCCAATCATCAGCAGACAAGATTACCACTGCATTCAGCCTGGCCTATAAGAGAAAAAAAAAAAACAGAAAAACTCAGCAGAAATCACAGTTTCCATCTTAGAAATCACAGAAATACAACTTTAGGAGGGTGGAAACCAAAAGGAAGAAATCAACCTTGAAGCCTGGGAAAAGGAGACCTCAAACACAGTTAAGTTAAAAATAATAATAGAGAAATACTATACAAATGAAGGAACAAACTAGAAACACAGAGGTCCAAATAAATGAAGAGGAAATAGGCAAACTACCTGAAAAGAATTCAGAAAAGTGATGATAAAAAACCATGAGAACAGAATAGAGAAAATGCAAGAATCAACTAAGAAAGTCCTAGAAGAATTGAAGAGTAAACATACAGAGACAACACAATTACTGAAATTGAAAATACTTTAGAAGGTATCAATAGAAGAATATCTGAAGCAGAAAAATGAATCAGTGAGCTGGAAGATAAAATGGTGGACATAACTTCTGAAGAGCAGAATAATGTAAAAACAATTAAAATAACTGAAAATAGTTTCATAGACCTCTGGGCCAATATCAAGCACAGCAACATTTGAATTATAGCAGATCCAGAAGAAGAAGAAGAGAAAAAGAACGGGTATGAGAAAATTTTTGAAGTGATTATAGTTGAAAATGTCCCCAACATTGAAAAGGAAATAGTTAATGAAGCTGAAGAAGTGCAAAGAGTCCCAAACACGGTAAACTCAAGGAGAAAAACACCAAGACACATACTAATCCAACTAGTAGAGACTAAACAGAAAGAAAGAATATTAAAAGGAGACATATGGACTGAAAGTGGGAGGATGAAAAAATATATTCTATGCAAATGGGAAGCAAAAGAAAGCTGGAGTAGCAACCCTCATATCAGACAAAATAGACCTTAAAATAAAGAAGATTACAAGAGAACAGGAAGGACACTACATAATGATCAAGGGATCAATCTAAGAGGAAGACAACAATTATAAATATCTATGCAACCAATATAAGAGCACTTCAATACATAAGACAAACACTAATAGACATAAAACGAGACATTGACAGTAACACAATAATAGCAGGAGACTTTAATACCACATTCACACCAATGGATAGATTATCAAAACAGAGAATTAATCAGGAAACACAAGTCTTAAATGCTACAGTGGATGAGGTGAATCTCATTCATATATTCAGGACATTCCATTCAAATGCAGAATACACCTTCTTCTCAAGTGCACATGGAACATTATCCAGGATAGACCACATCTTGGGTTACAAATCAAACCTCAGTAAATTTAAGAAAATTGAAATAATATCAAGTATCTTCTCTGAGCACAACACTATAAGACTAGATATCAATTGCAAGAAAAAAAATCCTAATAAATACAAACACATGGAGATTAAACAAAACATTTCTAAATAACTAACAGGTTACTGAAAAAATCAAAAGGAAAATCAGAAAATTCCTAGAAACAAATGACAATGAAAACATGACAAGTCAAAACCTATGAAAGTGAAAGTGAAGTCACTCATTCATGTCCAACTCTTTGTGACCACATGGACTGTAGCCTACCAGGCTCCTCTGTCCATGAGATTTTTCAGGCAAGGGTATTGAAATGGGCTGCCATTTCCTTCTCCAGGGGATCTTCCCAACCCAGGGATTGAATCCAGGCCTCCCACATTGTAGGCAGACACTTTACCCTCTGAGCCAGGGAAGTGGGATGTAGCAAAAACTGTCCTAAGAGGAAAGTTTATAGTAATAAATTCTACCTCAAGAAACAAGAAAAACACTGAATAGACAATCTAACTTTACACCTAAAGCAATTGGAAAAAGAAGAAGAAGAAGAAGAAGAAGAAGAAAAACATAATTAGTAGAAGGAAAGAAATCATAAAGATCCAAGCAGAAATAAATGAAAAAGAAATGAAGGAAAGAATAGTAAAGATTGATAAAACTGAATTCTGGTTATTTGAGAAGACAAACAAAACTGACACACCTATAGCCTGACTTATCAAGAAAAATAGAGAGAAGAATCAAATGAACAAAATTAGAAATGAAAAAGGATAGGTTACAACAGACAATGAGGAAATACATAAGGATTATGAGACTATTAGGAGCAACTATATGGCAATAAAATGGATAGCCTGGAAGAAATGGACAGATAATCACAAAAGTTCAATCTTCCAAGTCTGAACTAGGAAGAAATAGAAATTATGAACAACCCAATTACAAGCACTGAAAATGAAGCTGTGATCAAAAATCTCCCAAAAAACAAAAGCCCAGGACCAGATGGCTTCACAGGATAATTCTATCAAACATTTAGAGAAGAGATCATGCTTATCCTTCTAAAACTCTTTCTTATTTTTTTTAATTTTTATTTTTACTTTATTTTACTTTACAATACTGTGTTGGTTTTGCCATACATTGACATGAAAAATTGCAGAGGAAGGAACACTTCCAGACTCATTCCACGAGGCCACCATCACCCTGATACCAAAACCAGACAAAGACAACACACACATAAAGAAAACTACAGGCCAATATCACTGATGAACATAGATGCAAAAACCCTCAACAAAATTTCAGCAAACAGAATTCAGCTACATATCAAAAAGTTCACACACCATGATCAAGTTGGGTTTATTCCAGTGATGCAAGGATTCTTCAATATATGGAAATCAATCAATGTGATGCACCATATTAACAAATTGATAGATAAAAACTATATGATAATCTCAATAGATGCAGAAAAAGCCTTTGACAAAATTCAGCACCCATTTCTAATTAATTACAACTCTTCAAAAAACAGGCATAGAAGGAAACTTCCTCAACATAGTAAAGGCCATATACGATAAGCCTACAGCAAACATTATTCTCAATGGTGAAAATCTGAAAACATCTCCTCTAAGATCAAAAATAAGACAAGGGTATCCAGTTTCATCACTTTCAACATGGTTTTATAAGTCCTACTTAGAGCAATCAGAGAAGAAAACGAAATAAAAGGAATCCAGATGGGGAAAGAAGAAGTGAAAGTCTCACTGTTTGCAGATGACATGAAACTATATATAGAAAATCCTAAATATAGTATCTGAAAATTATTAGAGCTAAGCAGTAAATTTAGCAAAGTTTCAGGATACAAAATCAATATGCAGAAATCACTTGCATTTCTATATACTAACAATGAAAAATCAGAAAGACAAATTAGGGATCGATTCCATTCACCATTGCAACAAAAAATAAAATATCTAGGAATAAACTTACCTAAGGAAACAAATAACTGTACACAGAAATTATAAGACACTAATGAAAGAAATCAAAGACAACAGAAACAGATGGAGAGATAGTCCATGTTCCTGGGTAGGAATGATCAATATTGTGACAATGACTATCCTATCAAATACAAACTACAGATTCAATGTGATTCCTATCAAATTGCCAATGACATTCTTCACAGAAGTAGAATAAAAATTTCACAATTCATATGGAAACACAAAAGACTCCAAATAGTCAAAACAGTCTTGAGAAAGAAGAGTGGAGCTGGAGGAATCAAAATTTCTGACTTCAGATTACACTACAAAACCAGTCATCAAGACAGTATGGTATGGCACAAAAACATAAATAAAGAACAATGGAAGAAGACAGAAAGCCCAAAAATAAACCCATGAACCTATGGGTAACTTAGTTTTGACAAAGGAGTCAAGAATATACAGTGGGGCAAAGATAGGCTCTTCAATAAATGGTGCTGGGAAAACTGGCTAGCTACATGTAAAAGAATGAAATTAGAACACTTCCTAACACCATACACAAAGATAAATGCAAAATGTATTAAAGACCTGTATGTAAGATAAGAAACTATAAAACTATTAGAGGAAAACATAGGCAGAACACTTGATGACATAAATCAAAGCAAGATCCTCCAAGACCCAGCTCCTAAAGTAATGGAAATAAAAACAGAAGTAAACTAGTGGGACCTGATTAAACATAAAAGCTTTTGCAGAGCACAGAAAAGTATAACTAAAGTGAAAAGATATCCTTCAAAATGGGAGAAAATAATAGCAAATGAAACAGCTGACAAAGTATTAATTTCCAAAATATACAAGCAGGTCATACAACTCAATATGAGAAAAACAAACAACCCAATCAAAAAGTGGGAAAAAGACATAAACAGACATTTCTCCAAAGAAGATACACAGGTGGCTAACAAACACATGAAAAGATGCTCAACATTGCTCATTATTAGAGAAATGCAAATCAAAACTGCAATGAGATATCATTTCATACCAGTCAGAATGGCCATCATCAAAAAGTCTACAAACAATAAATGCTGGAGAGGGTGTGGAGAAGAGGGAACACTCTTGCACTGTTGGTGGAAATGTAAATTGATACAGCCAATATGGAAGATGATATGGAGATTCTTTATAAATCAAGGAATAAAACCACCATATGACCCAGCAATCCCACATCTAGGCATATACCCTGAGGAAACCAAAATTGAAAAACACACATGTATCCCATTCTTCATTGAAGCACAATTTACAATAGCAACCTAGATGTCCATCAACAGATGAATGGATAAAGAAGCTGTGATACATATACACAATGGAATACTACTCAGCCAATAAAAAGAATGCATTTATGAGGTGCATGAACCTAGAGCCTATTATACAGAGTGAAGTAAGTCAGAAAGGGAAAGATGAATATCATATTCTAAAACACAGAAAGGCAATGCCAAAGAATGCTCAAACTACTGCACAATTGCACTCATCTCACACACTAGTAAAGTAAGGCTCAAAATTCTCCAAGCCAGGCTTCAGAAATACATGAACCGTGAACTTTCAGATGTTCAAGCTGGTTTTAGAAAAGGCAGAGGAACCAGAGATCAAATTGCCAACATCCGCTGGATCATGCAAAAAGCAAGAGAGTTCTAGAAAAACATCTATTTCTGCTTTATTGACTATGCCAAAGCCTTTGACTGTGTGGATAACAAGAAACTGTGGAAAATTCTGAAGGAGATGGAATATCAGGCCACCTGATCTGACTCTTGAGACACTATATGCAGGTCAGGAAGCAACAGTTAGAACTGGACATGGAACAACAGACTGGTTCCAAATAGGAAAAGGAATATGTCAAGGCTGTATATTGTCACCCTGCTTGTTTAACTTCTGTGCAGAGTACATCATGAGAAACACTGGACTGGAAGAAGCAAAAGATGGAATCAAGATTGCCAGGAGAAATATCAATAACCTCAGATATGCAGATGACACCACCCTTATGGCAGAAAGTGAAGAAGAACTTAAGAGCCTCTTGATGAGAGTGAAAGAGGAGAGTGAAAAAGTTGGCTTAAAGCTCAACATTCAGAAAACTAAGATCATGCCATCTGGTCCCATCACTTCATGGGAAATAGATGGGGAAACAGTGGAAACAGTGGGTGACTTTATTTTTTGGGGCTCCAAAATCACTGCAGATGGTGACTGCAGCCATGAAATTAAAAGATGCTTACTCCTTGGAAGAAAACTTATGACCAACCTAGATAGCACATTGAAAAGCAGAGACATTACTTTGCCAACAAAGGTCCGTCTAGTCAAGGCTATGGTTTTTCCTGTGGTCATGTATGGATGTGAGAGTTGGACTGTGAAGAAGGCTGAGTGCCAAAGAATTGATGCTTTTGAACTGTGGTGTTGGAGAAGACTCTTGAGAGTCCCTTGGACCGCAAGGAGATCCAACCAGTCCATTCTAAAGGAGATCAACCCTGGGATTTCTTTGGAAGGAATGATGCTAAAGCTGAAACTCCAGTACTTTGGCCACCTCATGTGAAGAGTTGATTCATTGGAAAAGACTCTTGATGCTGGGAGGGATTGGGGGCAGGAGGAGAAGGGGACGACAGAGGATGAGATGGCTGGAGGGCATCACTGACTCGATGGACGTGAGTCTGAGTGAACTCCAGGAGTTGGTGATGGACAGGGAGGCCTGGCGTGCTGCGATTCATGGGGTCGCAAAGAGTTGGACACAACTGAGCAACTGAACTGAACTGAACACATTTATGTGTAACCTAGAAAAATATTGCTGAATAATTTATTTACAGGGCAGCAATGGAGAAACAGACATAGAGAATAGACTTATGGACATGGAGAGAGGGAAGGAGAGGGGGAGATGTATGAAAAGAGTAACATGGAAACTTACATTACCATATATAAAATAGATAACCAACTGGGAAATTGCTGTATATCTCAGGAAACTCAAACAGGGGCTCTCTCTCAACCTAGAGGGGTTGGGTGGGGAGGAAGATGGGAGAGAGGTTCAAAAGGGAGGGGATAAATGTATTCCTATGGCTGACTGATCTTGCAGTTTGAAATAAAACAACAAAATTATGTAAAGCAATTATCCTTCAATTTAAAAATAAATTAAAAAAAAAAACTGAAGAAATCTATATTATTTTTAGACTTCCTGCCTCTCCTTGTCTTGTGATCAGCATATGTTAGAGTTAGTGTTAAGTCAACTGGCTATTCTTAAAATCGCACATGAGATGAAAAGTGGATATGAAGGAAAAGAGCAAATAAATGATCTAAAGCAGATGCAGGTACTTGTTATCTTTAGTCTCAAAATATCTGAAAAAAAAGAAGAACTACTACAGCTGTATATTATTTCATATCAGAGCTATGAAATTTAGAATTGGTGGTGCTGACTTACAAAAATGTGTAATGTGAAATTGTGAATTAAGTTTTCTTTGGGTCAAAGTGGAGGACTACATAGATAGCTTGAGAAACTGCTCCAAAGAGGTGGAGGAGAATATCAGTATATATGTGAGTTTGGTGGAGGGGGAGTACATGCAATCAAGAACACATATTTTTTGCAGGTTTCTGTTAGTCATGAGGAGCAGACGTCACCATGAATGATTTTAGTGCTTTTCCAGATACAAGAAGACATATGAATTGGCTTCTGAAAATATCTGTCTGAACAGCTGTTCTGCACTTTTCCCTAAAGTACAGAGTGCCTCGTTTCTGCTCTCCACCCTGAATTCTTTTGAGGGATTGTTGAAAATAAGCAGCTGCAGTAGCGCATGATTTAATCCTTGTAGAGGTAGATGGCAAGTGCCCATAGGAAATTTAAGTCTTTAGTTGACAGTGGCTTCCAATCTTTATTCAACAACAAAAGTCTCTTTAATTACATTTTGCTATCCCTCTGCATCCTCATTTCTCTGACAGATTTCACTTTCAGGTAATAATTATTTTCTGTAAAAGCTGAAAAGTCAAAAAAAGGTTGTTTACCATCCAGTTTCTTCAGTGACTGTGTCTGGGCTTTCTCAGGTGGCAAGACTGCTAGCTCAAGTTTCACATGTTCTGGGAGGAAGCTATCACCTTTCTGATCCTAGTCATTAACAAGAGGAGAATACATGAATCATGCTTAGCCAAGCACTGGACTCTCACAGCAAGGATCTATACAGTGTCTCTGAGCATCAGAAAATTCTGAAGACAAATTTGAAATCCTTAATGCCAACTTCAAGCTTGAAATTTCCCTTTGTATTTTGCAGAGACTAAGATCCACTCCTCCCTGAATTCCATAGGGTTATATCAAATGGGTGTGTGTGTCATCTTCAAACTTCAGGTACCCCTACTGCCCAAATGAAGAGCTTAGCCTTGTGTCCGTACCTTTTCATGAAAATAATTGCTCTGAGACCCAGGTTCAATCCCTGGGTCAGGAAGATTTCCTGGAGAAGGCAATGGCAACCCACTCCAGTACTCTTGCCTGGAAAATCCCATGGATGGAGGAGCCTGGTAGGCTACAGTCCATGAAGTCGCCAAGAGTCGGACACGACTGAGCGACTTCACTCACTAGTTAGTCATTATTTCTAATATATTGGACCACCAAAAAGGTTGAGAACCACTGTCCTAAAGCTAAATATATGAGCTATAAGAAAAACAATAAAGACATAGGATTCATAAATAATAGGAGCCATATGAAGTTTCTATCTGAGAAACTTGACTGTGCTCTTTTGTCCATGAAAAATGGAACACTATATCATGTAAAAATTATGCAGAAAAGCACACTTAGAAAATACTGTGGAAGAGGAAAAAGACATCTGACTAATCTTGAGAATCAAAAATTCTTTGTCACTATCCTACTGAAAATCTATCAAGGTATATCCATTGCTTTTAGAATGAAATTCATATTTCTTAATGTGAAATGAAGCTGTATAGTATGTTTTGTTTTGCTTTTTTTTCATCTAAATAACCCCCACTGGTTTTCATCAGTTTTTTTAAAATTTAAGTTTATTATTTTAATTGGAGGCTAATTACTTTACAATACTCTATTGGTTCTGCCATACATCAACATGAATCTGCCATGGCTGTACACATGTTACCCATCCTGAACCCCCTTCCCACCTCCCTCCCCATACCATCCCTCCAGGTCTCTGCAACCCTATGGACTGTAGCCCATGAGGCTTCTGTCCATGGGATTCTCCAGGCAAGAATACTGGAGTGAATTGCCACACCCTCCTCCAGGGGATCTTCCCGATCTAGGCATCAAACCCATGACTCTTATGTCTCCTGCATTGAAGGTGGTGTCTTTACCAGTAGTGCCACCTGGAAAGCCTATGTATGTACCCACACATATATTTTTTCTATGTTTCCATATATTTTGGGTCTAAAATCATGTTTTAATTTATAAAACCTTTATAGTATCTAATGCTCAGAATTAGTAATATAGGGAAGAGCTGGTAGTGTTTTCTCTGGGTCAGATATAACATTCAATTATTAATATCTCCTTTCATGTCATATTGATTATATTTTATTAAGCCTCAAGTGGCACTTAAACTGAAACACTAATTTGATTTGAATCTCAACTGAGAAAGCTATTGAACCAGAAATCACTCACTCACTGATAACTACTTAAATGTCTTTGATTCCTCATAAACATCACTACCTAACACCCACCACAGAACTTTGTATTATTAAATTTTCAGTTAGAGATATTAACCAAAAGAGAAAACTTGTGAGATGATCTTAAATTCACTGTAGTCATTCATGTAATTCATTAATTCACAAATAAATATTTACATACATATTAGTTATGAGGCTTTGTTTTTGGTACTGAGGACAAAATCCAAAAATGCAAGAATAAAAGATCACTTGTTTTTAAGGAGCTAACTCTTTGGTCAGGGAAGAAGGGCAGAGACAAGTAGTAAATAATAAATAAGTAACTTCTGGAGACTTCCCTGGCAACCAGTGGTTAAGAGTCTGTGTTTCCACTGCAGGGGGCGTGGGTTCAATTCCTGATTTGGGAACTAGGACACCACAGGCTACATGGTATGACCATTAAAGAAAAGTTTGTATCAGGTGTCATGAATACTAAAGAGAACTATAAACAGACAGTGGAAATAAAGTGGTCTCAGTGCTATTTTATATGTTTATATTATTGGATATCATGTGCAGAAGATTATATGTAAAAAATACCTGTTCATACCAAACTATTGTCAGTGGTACTGCCTTGTTATTGTTTTCTTTAATTAATTAGTTTATTTTATTCTTTTCCTTATTTCTCCACATTGCTTTCTCAGATAAAAGCAACTGTTCTAATAGACTCAGTGTATATCATACTGCTTGTGTATGTTTTCAGAAACTAGTTTTTATAAGATTAACTAATTGTAGTGAATTTAGAGATCTCATTTTCTTTCTCACTTCTGTTTTTATCTAGTTCTAAGCTTTTCTACACACACATTTAGTCAACTGCTTATAAGTTCAGCACATTATACCAGAGAATTCATTCACCATACTGTATTCATTCATTCTAGGGGTGATGTTTAGTGTAAGACCTTTGGTCTGCCAATGGTCTTTGTATAGGATGGTAAACTATATATTTAAAGTTTACACAAAATTATATTGTAATTCTATCATAGTTTTACAAACCATATATCTTCAACATTGGAATTCCATTCTAATATTATCTATTATAGTCTTCAATGCTTATATTCCTTCTACAAGAGCCAAGCTGACACGTATGAATGGAATACTTGAACACAGCCAATGATACTGACTGGGAGATAGACCAAATCAGTCAGACAGTTATGCCTATTAGAAAGTTCTCTTTTATCATTTGAGGAATAAATCTAGTGAAAAAGTAAAAATAGAAAAGGATGACTGGCAAAAGAGTCTCAAGTAAGAGATAATATCATGAAATAGCTTAGAAAGATAGAAATATGTTAACCCAAAAGTTTAGTTGAAATGTTTCCAACATGGGGATAGAAGCGTCTAAAGTCCATGAGTCTGAGTATTATAGCAGAAGGATTCCCACAAGCTTTAAAGATAAAGTGTGGAAGAAAATTATGTAATGGGCAAGGCCAAAGAAGAGTTAAAAGCAATTATAATTCTTCTTAGGTTTGTATTCAAAATATATTACACATGGTATTTAAGCTAACAACATAGTCTAAAATTCTCTTTAAACTCTATGAGAAATTCAATGCCTTACATTATATGCAATCTGTGAAAGATGCAAGGTTCCCTTCTCATATGTGTTTTAAAGAGAACAAACAGAAATGATTTAACATTTATGATGTAAAGCATTCTGGTTGTCTATTAAAAAAGCAGAAATAATTTTGTGGAGTGGCTTGCTTTAGCCAGTGAGAGAAAAGAAAAAGTGAAAACTGTATTCTAAAATTCAGCAAGGATCTAATCTGTGCTTCTCTGTGTCTCCATATTGTTTTTTCATAAGCATCAAACCAAAGACAGATAGCTTCAGGTACTTTCAAGAGAGAGAAAACATTCCTAACACTCCAGTTGCTAGTGGAGTTACTACTAATATTCTCATATTTGTAAATGGAGGTTGTGAGAGTAGGAATGAGGTTGTATTTCAATGTCAGAGATGGCTGTAAAGTCTAAATTATCTAAATGATGAAGATTCATTAATAAATCTATTTTATAAAATGAGGCTTCAATTTTTAGAATAAGTTGAGAATAAAGAAAGCAAATTAGGACTAGCTTAGAATAAGGGATATAAAATAATGCAGTTGGTCCTTCATATTCACAGTTCTGCCATCTGTAGATTCAATGAAAAACTAGAAAAAAAATTCAGAAGGTTCCAAAAAGCAAACTTGTATTTGCCAAATGTTACAAACTATTCATATAGCATTTGTAAATGTATTCATAGCTATTTCCATAGCATTTGGATTATATTTTTTATTATAAGCAATCCAGAGAAAATTTAAACTATACAGGAGGATATACATGGGTTACATGCAAATACTTTCCATTTTATTATAAGAAACGTGACCACCTGAAGTTTTGATGTTAGTACGGGGTCCTGGGACCAGTCTTCCAGGGACATAGAAAGGTGGTCATACAATAAAGTTTAAAAACAAACAAACAGCAACAGCAAAAACTCTAGAGATTAGGGAGGAGGGAGGGGGGTTCAGGATGGGGAACACGTGTATACCTGTGGCGGATTCATGTTGATGTATGGCAAAACCAATACAATATTGTAAAGTAAAAAAAAAAGAAAAGTATAAACTAAAAACAGCATGATTTTCTGTTAAATATTAAAAAAAAATTCTACAAGAGTATCAATTGTAAAAAGGCATTTGTTGACATGATAAAAATAATCAAAAATAAGACCAACATATAGAAATGCTGTAGTTTAAGACAAATATACTCTACTACTGTAAAAAAGAGTCCCCACTCCCTAATATATGAGTTATTACTGCTTCGTTAAAAAGTGACAAGTCTAGCCCTGCTCTAGCCACATCTCCTAAACAAACAAAAAACAACAACAACAACAACAACACACTTATTAGTTTGGTACAAAAGTAATTGTGGTTTCAGACTATTAATTTTAAGTTATATAACTAGGCTGAAATACATCTTTATTAATCAAAATAGGAACCATTAAAATGAACACATATTAATCAAATACGTTTGTTTATTCCTGTAGCATAAAAATTTATGCTTCAGAATTTGACAGACTCTTGGAAAGTGTTTTCTGTCCCCAGCTAGTTGTGGAAGCATTTTTCCTGCAAAAAATTTGTCAAAACACTTGAAGTGATAGTTGATTGGCAAGAGGTCTGGTGAATATGGCAAATGAGGCAAAATGTGTAGTCCAATTCATTCAACTTTTGAAGAACTGGTTGTGCAATGCATGGTTGGGCATGGTCATGGAGAAGAATTGGGCCCTTTCTGTTGAACAGTGCCAGCTGCAGTTGCAGTTTTCAGTATGTCTCATCCATTTGCTGAGCATACTTCCCAGATGTAGTGGTTTGCCAGGATTCAGAAAGCTGTAGTGCCTCAGATGGGCAGCAGACCACCAAACAGTGACTGTAACCTATTTTTGGTGCAAGTTTGGGTTTAGGAAGTGCACTGGAGCTTCTTCTTAGTCCAAACACAGAGCTGGTCATTTCCAGGTGTTGTATACAATCCACTTTTCATCGCACATCAAAATTCAATTGATAAATGGTCCATTGTTGTTACATAATATAAGAAAAGACACTTCAAAACAGTGATTTTAAAATTTTTCAGTCAGTTCAGGAGGCAGCCACTTAATCAAATTCACCTTTCCACTTTGCTTCAAATTCTGAATGACGGTAGAATGATTCACCTTGAGTTCTTTGGTAAATCTAGTGTAGCTGAAAGAGAATCAGCTTCGATGATCCTCTCCACTGGTCTTTGTTAGCTTTTGATGGCTGGCCACTGTGCTCAGCATCTTCAAGGCTCTCTACTCATCTCCTTTGCAAAACTTCTTGATCTACCACTGCACTTTATGTTTGTTAGCAGTTCTTGGCCAAACGTCATTGATGTTGCCAGCTGTCTCGGCTAATTTATGATCATTTTGAACTCAAAAAAAAAAAAAAAAACCCTCAGATTTGCTTTTTGTCTAATTAACTTCTATAGTCTAAAATACATATAAAATAAATGGCAGGTAATAAGTCATTAGCAAAAAAAAAAAAACATAAAGTGAAAAATGTGCATTAAAATGATGCATAACATAACCACATTTATTTTAAAATGTACTCCAAATCAATCATCAAATTTCAACAATGCAAAACCGCAATTTCTTTTGCACTAACCTAATAATATACTATATGCAGGTCAAGAAGCAACAGCTAGAACTGGACATGGAACAGCAGACTGGTTCCAAATAGGAAAAGGAGTACGTCAAGGCTGTATATTGTCACCCTGCTTTTTTAACTTCTATACAGAGTACATCATGAGAAACGCTGGGCTGGAAGAAGCACAAGCTGCAATCAAGATTGCTGGGAGAAATATCAATAAACTCAGATCTGCAGATGACACCACCCTTATGGCAGAAAGTGAAGAGGAACTAAATAGCCTCTTGATGAAAGTGAAAGAGGAGAGTGAAAAAGTTAGCTTAAAGTTCAACTTCAGAAAACGAAGATCATGGCATCTGGTCCCATCACTTCATGGGAAATACATGGGGAAACAGTGGAAACAGTGTCAGACTTTATTTTTCTGGGCTCAAAAATCACTGCAGATGGTGATTGCAGCCATGAAATTAAAAGACACTTACTCCTTGGAAGGAAAGTTATGACCAACCTAGATAGCACATTAGAAAGAGGAGATATTACTTTGCCAACAAAGGCTCATCTAGTGGGCTATGGTTTTTCCAGTGGTCATGTATGGATGTGAGAGTTGGACTGTGAAGAAAGCTGAGTGCCAAAGAATTGATGCTTTTCAACTGTGGTGCTAGAGAAGACTCTTGTGAGTCCCTTGGACTACAAGGAGATCCAACCAGTCCATCCTGAAAGAGACCAGTCCTGGGTGTTCATTGGAAGGACTGAAGCTAAAGCTGAAACTCCATTACTTTGGCCACCTCATGCAAAGAGTTGATTCATTAGAAAAGTCTCTGATGCTGGGAGGCATTAGGGGCAGGAGGAGAAGGGGACAACAGGGGATGAGATGGCTGGATGGCATCACCAACTGGATGGCCATGAGTTTGAGTGAACTCTGGGAGCTGGTGAGGGAGGCCTGGGGTGCTGCAATTCATGGGGTCGCAAAGAGTCAGACACGACTGAGTGACTGAACTGAACTGAACTGAATAAGATACTTAATCATGAAAATGCCCTACATCCTGACAGAGCTTAATCCAAAACAGACCCCCACTTCATTGAGTTCTTTCTAAACCATTCAGCAAAAGCACATACTGTATATCAAGCCCACTGAAACTCATTGTTAGTGACACACCCCATGGTTCACTCTGATGTATGATCTCCCTTGCTGCAATAAGTCAGTAAATCTAACTTCGTTCAGTATTAGCTAAGTCAAGCAGAATGGACTGTTAGTGTGCATTATGAGAAGAGAAAAGAGTTTCAATTGTTGGCAGTCTCTGATATGATATGGAAATACAGGAATTAATTACTACATTTGAAGTGTTATTTTTGAAATATTCATCAGACAAGCGACATGATTATCAGCTCAGCATATTTCTTTCTCCTTTGCACTCTCATTATAGCAGGCTGAGTAAATAAGTGACTGGGGTAACTGGAAGAAACTCAAATTGCCACTGCTTTCCAGTTTTCTGGGAAATATTCTTGCTATCCAGCATGGATAAAGAATTCTGATCACAGCATGGGCAGATAATCCCTGAAAAAGCAAGTCAACTGTGTCTTAACAATGCCATTGTTAGATACCTTAGATAGGATGCCTGAAAAAGAAAAACAAATAAAGAAAAACTACATTTAAATTTGTTTTTAAGCACATTTGCTTTGGGATGATCTGTTCCCAGAAGGAAAAGATACATGAAATATTTCCTCAGTCAACCCAAATTTTGGAGTCAAACCTCAGCTGATAATGTAAGCAAAAAATGCCTATACACTGTTTTAAGCTCCTGACATTTGGGGGCTGTTTATTATGACAGATGGGCTTCCCTGATGGCTCAGCAGGTAAAGAATCTGCCTACAATACAGGAGATGCAGATTCCATCCTTGGGTTGGGAAGATCCCTGAAGGAGGAAATGGCAACCCATTCCAGGATTCTTGACTGGAAAAAAAAAAAAAAAAAAAAAAATCCCATGGACGGAGGAGCCTGAGCAACTAAACACAGCTTATTATGACAGTTATCAGAAGATGAAATGTTATGTTATTCGCTCAGTCGTGTCTGACTCCCTGCAATCCTGTGGGTTATAGCCTGCCACACTCCTCTGTCCATGGAATTCTCTAGGCAAGAATACTGGAGTGGTTGCCAAACCCTTCTCCGGGGGATTTTCCTAAACCAGTGATCAAAGCCATGTATCCCACACTGCAGGCAGATTCTTTACCATCTAAGCCACCAGTATAAAGCTAATATACTGACTCTCTGGAATAAAAAGTTGCAAGTGGAACGTGGATCAAAATTCTCAATATACAACATCCAAATCATTACTTTTATAATCATACAATAATATTTATTTCTTTGTGACTCCTCCCACCTCCCTTAACTTTCTTCTGAGTCATCTACAAATATGATTTCTTCAATATTCATGGTATCTTCAGCAGATGGATCATTTTCAATCTAACTCAAATTTAGCCACATTGTTGGATAATTTTATGATTCATATAGAAAGTGAAAGTCAAAGTCACTCAGTTGTGTCTGACTCTTTGTGACCCCGTGGATTATTCAGTCCATATAATTCTCTAGGTTAGAATACTGGAGTGGGCAGCATTCCCCTTCTCCAGGAGATCTTTCTAATTCAGAGATGGAACCTAGGTCTCCTGCATTGCAGGCAGATTCTTTACCAGATTAACCATAAGCGAAGTCCAAGAATACTGGAGTAGGTAGCCTATCCCTTCTCTAGCGGATCTTCCTGACCCAGGTATGGAGCCAGGGATCTCGTGTATTGCACGTGGATTCTTTACCAATTGAGCTATCAGGGAAATCCTATGATTCATATAGACAATCCATTTGTGGTAGATTAAATCTGGATGTATATTTTTTTAAAATCTTGTCTCATTGAGACAGATTGTATTTTCACTTCTTGAACCTACATTGACCTTCTGACTTGTTATGAATAAAAGGATATTAGTGGAAGCTTTTCTGCAGGAATTCTGCTGTGTGTAGTTAAATAAGTCTTGCAATGTTCAGCTTCACCAGTTTGGGACACTGCCCTAAGATCAGTTTAGCTTATTGCAGGGAGAACAATATTTCCCAGACCAAACATTACCAACTGTCAGATATGTGAGAAATACTAACCTGTTATTCGTTTAAGCCACTACATTTTTGGATTGATTAGTATAGAGCAATAGTTAACAAAAATGTCATCCAATAACTTTGATTTACTGTTCTTTAATAACCTCATTTTCAGTAATCTTCACTTCTCAATAAATTATCTTGGGTATAGTCCCAGGCTTGTAATCAATTAGACTATTCTCTGATAACTTCAGGTCAACAATTCCATCCCTCCTACTAAAACATACTGTTTCTCCTTTTTCTCTTACTCTTCAGTCGCATGGCTTTACATTTTCTCCAGGTCTAGTTTCCTTTTTACCCCTCTTCTTTCCTGTGTAACCTGGAAATCACAATTGAGAATGTAACACACACTTGTGCTAGTATCCAGCAAGTTCCATAGACACTTTCCTTCCAGGACTTTCATCCTACTAATGATTTTTAATATATTTGGTGCCACTACTATTCACCACCCAATTATGGAAATAACAAATGATTTATCTCCTTCTCTCACTATCTTTTTATCTCAATAATCAAACATGCAAATTTTATGTTAGCTCCCTCTATTTTATATACTGGGAAACTGAAAACAAGAGAGATCAAATGACTTGTGCAGAACTTCATAGAGCTTCCCTGGTAGCTCAGCCAGTAAAGAATCCACCTGCAATGCAGGAGACTGCCTGCAATGCAGGAGACGTGGTTTGATCACTGGGTCGGGGAGATCCCCTGGAAGAGGAAATGACAACCCACTCGGTATTCTTGTCTGGGAAATCCCACGGACAGAGGATTCTGGAGGGCTACAGTCTATGAGTCATAAGAATCAGACAGGATTTAGTGACTAAATAACTACACTCAGAGCTTCATGGCCAATAAAAGTTGGTACCAAAGTTCAGATGTATTTGATGTCAAGGTTTTTTGCTTTAAATTTAGTCAACTTGATAGGCTGCTTGTTGTTATTTTTCCTTTTAAACTTATCTGGGAGGGAAAATAAACATGAAATTTGAAATAGATGTGCTAAAAAATAGCAGACCTTTTTCCAGTGTTGAAATTAGATCTTTGATTATTGGTCATTAGTCAGATAATTAGAGCTTCAGTTCAGTTTAGTTCAGTGGCTCAGTTGTATCTGACTCTTTGCGACCCCATGAATCACAGCACAGCAGGCCTCCCTGTCCATCACCAACTCCCGGAGTTCACTTAGACTCATGTCCATCGAGTCAGTGATGCCATCCAGCCATCTCTCCTCCTGCCCCAATCCTTCCCAGCATCAGAGTCTTTTCCAATGAGTCAACTCTTCGCATGAGGTGGCCAAAGTACTGGAGTTTCAGCTTTAGCATCATTCCTTCCAAAGAACACCCAGGACTGATATGCTTCAGAATGGACTGGTTGGATCTCCTTGCAGTCCAAGGGACTCTCAAGAGTCTTCTCCAACACCACAGTAAATTAGAGCTTAGAGTGTATTAAATTCTGTTATATCATTTACCAGTTAGTGAATTGTAAATGACTTCCTTTGAATAACAGTGAAATATTCTGATAAGTCCCATGATTATTATCTGCTTATACTTTTGGGTTATATGCATGACATTTAAAATTGAATTTAAGAAATAATACATTTGTCATTGATTTTTGTCATACTTTAGAGGATATATGTTATACTTTAGAGGGATATATGGTGAATTTCCTGTGTTTTTTAAAGAATGTATTTGTGAATTTTTAAGTATTATAATGGTGATGAAAGCATAAATTGATATTTTATTTCATTAAAAAATACAAAATTGTTAATGAAATCAAAAAAACTATATATATGCATGATTTTATTTTAATGCAATTTTTATAATTAATAATGAAAAATATTTGTTAATTTTAATTAAATAAAAATAGGGAAACATGAGATGTAAGCATGAGATATGATGTTCTAAAGACATCTCTTAAAGACAATCTCCTCTTATTCTCTAAGGATGCTTCATTATTTTTCTTTATATTTCTGTTTTCAATAGTCTATCCAGTTTTATACCCTCATCATTAGGCTTTTCTGGATTGAAAACCTCTAATTAAAATCTTAACTTTTTGTTTTTTCTTCTTTGATGTATGTGGCATTGTCTTAATCCTCATTGCCAATATATATAAATATGTATATATATACATTTTTTTTTTCTCAGCTTGGTTATCCCCCAAACATGAAAAAACTTGATGATGCTAATCATCCTTTACTGATAAAGGAATCTGATATGTACCTTACAGTGAAATATATAAGAGCCAGACCTCAAGTTATCAAAGGAAACCGTGGGATACTAGTGCCTACTATGAGAAGGAGCTTTTAAAAAAAAAATAATAACTTTCTTATGCACATTTAAACCCTGCTTTTCTGTATGCCAAATCTTCATCTATATTCCTTCTCCATGGTGAGGTGGCTTAAGTCTGCAGACAACTCTTTTCTGTTTTTAGAAAGCTGGGGTCCAGGGAGAGACCTCCTGCCTCCCACCAGCTACTCTTTCAAAAAATAATTTTGCTATCCATTATATTAAGCACATAGATATTCCCTAGTTCATAGAGGATAAGTACAAATCTTCCTTTACTAAACAACTGTTTAAATATTAAGATTTGATATATAGATGCATATTTTAAAATGAGGGTGAAAAATCAGTCATGTTTCAGTTATGTAAGATAAATAAGTTCTGGAAATTTACATACAATATGGTAACTACTGCTAACAATACTGTATTATAGCATTTGAAATTTGTGAAAAGGGTAGATCTTAAGTATTCCACCATAAAAACTAGCAAACAAAAAGCTAATTTGTGAAGTGACAGATATGTTAACTATCTTGTATGAGGTGATCATTTCAAAGTATATACATTTATCAAGACATCAAGTTATAGTTCTGGTTCAAGATGGCAAAGTAGAAAGATGTGCACTCATCTCCTCCTATGAGAGCACCAAAATTGTAACTAGCTATTGAACAAGCATCAAAAGGAGGATGCTGGAACCTACCAAAAAAGATACTCCATATCCAAAGACAAAGAAATAGCTGCACTGAGGTGGTAAGAGGGGTGCAGTCAGGATAAAATCAAATCCTATACCTGCTGAGTGGGTGAGCCACAAACTGGAGAAAAGTAATACCAGGAAAGTTCTTTCACTCTTTTAAAGGTTCTGAACCACATGCTAGTTTTCCCAGCCTGGGGATCTGACAAAGGGACTAGGAATCCCCAAGGAATCTGACCTAGAAGGCCAGCAAAGTTTCCGATAATAGGACTTCCACAGGACTGGGGGAAACAGAGACTCTGGTTTTGGAGGGCATAACCAAAATTGTGCAGGTATCAAGACCAAGAGGAAAGGAGCAGCGACCCCACAGGAGACCGAACCAAAGCTACCTGCTAGTGTTGGAGTGTCTCCTGTGAAAGTAAGTTTCAGCAGGGGCTCACCACAAGGACAGAGGCACTGGGAGTAGCAATCCTGGAAGGATCAGCTGTCTAAGCCCTTTTGGAGGTCACCATTTAGCCTACAACAGAGTCAGTAGACTTCCAGGGCTGGATCATTTCAGGCTAACCAATAGGGGGAAGCACAACTTCACCCATCAGCAGATAACTGGATTAAAGCATTACTGAGCAAGGCCCTGCCCACCAGAGCAAGACCCATTTTTTCTCACCATAAGTCTGTCCCATCAAGAAGCTTACAGAAGCCTCTTTGCCTCCTCTATCACAGAGCAGACAGAAGAAGCAAGAAGAATCACAATCCCACAGTGGCTAGAACAAAAACCCACCCTGCACTAAGGTAATTAGGATGAAAAAGCAGAGGGTTTTGCCCCAGATGAAGGGACAAGATAAAACTCCAGAAAAACAACTAATTATCTTTTACTTTTTGTTTGGCTATTGATTGTGAAACTGATAAACATCTTTTACTATTGTGATTGTGTAACTCTTATTTAATTACTATCATTGTATCTTGACTGGTTAACAGAAAAATTATAGAAATCTGTATCACCAAAACTACCATTTAATAGAAAAACCTGTAATCCCCTCTTAAAATCCAGATGCATATCAGACTTATCTTGGAATTTTTTGAAAAATACAAATGCCACATATTCCCTTTTTCCCTCCAAAGCTCCAGATATGTTTCTAATGAGCAACCATGTTTAAAAAGAATTGGACTATATGATGATTTTACTTTTATCTAGTTTCACATTTTCTATTTTACATTCAGTGCTCCTATTTAATCTAGTTTATGTTTTCAAATTTCTTCACTCTCAAAAAAAAAAAAAAATTCTTCACTCTCTTCATTTTTTTTTAAAATAAGGTTCTTTTCCAAGCCTTTATCAAGCACAGTAGGGAAGCTTCTGTATACATAACCATATAATATCTATATATACATAATTTACAAAACTTATGAATTTCAGCCTAAATAAAAATTATGACATTTTGATTCCTCTTTTTTTTTTTTTTACTTAGGTTAAATAGAATGCCAGATTTCTAATTAAAAAAAAAAAAAAAGATATTCAACAAGCAACAAAGATTTACTGTAGTACAGGGAACTATAGCCAATATCTTATAATAACTAATAAGGGAAAATAATTTCAAAATAATATATGTGTATATGTATAACTGAATCACCTTGCTGTGCACCTGAAACACTGAAAGTCAACTAACTATATTTATAAAGCTCAATTATATATATATATATATATATATATACACCTCAAAAATAATAATAAATAAAATGAGTCTTGGTATCTAGCGGAAAAAAGACATCAAGTGGTACACGTTATGTATATATAATTGCTTTTTTGTCAAATATGATGCCAAAAGCTCGGCCTCTGTACATTTGGGCCAAACTGAACCTTAGAGTTGCTTTATATTTTTGTCAGGCAAATGTGGACACAGTGGGCTCCTGCCCCCCAAAATAGGAAAATACATCTTTGAGGCATGAGGGCATGCTGACACAAAAGACACAAAGAGAAGAGAGAGAGAGCATGCATGTGAGGGAGACCCCCCCCCCCCCAACCAGGCCTTTTGGCTCCTCTTTTATATGTATTTTCCTTTATTTTCTAAATAAAACTGATCCGTAACACAGAGCTGTAACACTGATTCATCTGAGAGCTGTAACACAGGTCCATCACTTTAAATTTTTGTTGTGACAAGACAGAACCAAGGAAATTACACACTCCCTTGACAGATACATCATAGTATGGTAAGCACTAAATTAGAGATAGGAACAAACTACTGAAAGATATTGAATAATTTTCCAAAACTTATTTTCTTATTTCTTATATTACATACTTCTCTAATTATTTTATGCTATTTTCTTCTTTTCATATGCATTCTGATTCCTAAAAGATATTTATTCAAAAATGGCTAATTACAGTTTCAGTTCAGTTGAGTTCAGTCACTCAGTTGTGTCCGATTCTTTGCGACCCCATGAATCACAGCACGCCAGGCCTCCCTGTTCATCACCAACTCCCGGAGTTCACTCAGACTCACGTCCATCGAGTCAGTCATGCCATCCAGCCATCTCATCCTCTGTCATCCCCTTCTCCTCCTGCCCCCAATCCCTCCCAGCATCAGAGTCTAATTACAGTTTAGATGTTTGTTAATATATATTTTCTAAACATCTAAATTAAAACATACATATGACCCTGTTTAGACGGAATGTTTCAAAAGTAACTGATAAAAAATACTTCATGAATTTGTGATGTTGAGTTTTGTAATTATAGGGGAGCAGTATTTGCCACTCTTACCATATAGCTCTTTGGCATATTGTTTTATTGGTTTCTCAGTTGTTTTGTAATTATAGGGGAACAGTATTTGCCACTCTACCATATATCTCTTTGGCATATTGTTTTATTGGTTTCTCAGTTGTTTTCTGAGAAACCACAGACCATGGAAGTATTCAGAAAACCAAGTAAGACTTTCCCTTTTGTAAGAAACATTTACATTTGTTAAAGAAATCTCCATTTCTAAGGGTGTCTTCCTCTTTGGTATCAGGAAGAGACTGATGATCAAATATCTTTAAGTTTATCAATGGAAAAGACTTAAATCTGCATAACAATCTTACCCTTGTTTATTGTGCTCTTCCTGGTAACCTGCCATAAATGACTATTCCTCACACTCAATATTCTCTTTTGTGTTTAGCTGAGGATGCTATTTAAGATGAAGGTTTCAGTCATTTTGGCAATTTTTTCAGTTTTCCTTGGTTTCTGCCATGTGTACATGTTCTTGAACATTTTTAATTTTTTTTTCATTATCTCCTATTAATCTGTCTCATGCCAATTTAATTCATAGACCAACCAGAAGAACCTAGAAGGGTAGAGGAAAATTTGCCACCCCTCCAACATAATCTTAGATGTCAAACTGTTTAATAGAGGATTTTGTAGGTAAACCTAGGCATAACATGTATACAATATGAATTAGACGTTTAAGTCAGAGCATCATCCCAAGCTATATAGGGAAAAATGTACTTGAGAAATATCCTATAGTTTAATTAAATCTTGATTTCCAGCTAAAATTTTTCTTTCCCAAATGGATCTAAAAATTGTAAGTTTTCTTGCAATCACTGAGGAGTCTCCATCCAGATATGAAACTACCCCTGCTTTCCCCTCACTAAAAAGTCCTCTATCACACCAGGCGCATGGAATATATACTGCCTTCCTTCAGATTTTTTTAATGTCTTTATATTTTTGTTTATTAGTTTTTTATTCTGTTATTCAGTGACATATGAGTCACGTTAAAATTATTAGTTTCATTCACTTTGCACTACATCTTATATGGTAACACAGACATTTGTTTCTCTAAATACATATGTTTTGATAATATAATGATGACCTAAGGGCTATCAAAATAGGACAACTGGGCTATTTGTAAAGGGCCAATGAATGGTAAATGTGCAGTTTATATAAATGTAAGATCAAAGCTAAAACATAATTGATTATGTTTTCATTAATAGCAAGTATAAGTGTATGGGCAATGATGAGAGTTGCTCCATTGTAAAATGCATTTATCATAAGCATGTAAAGCAGAGCTTCTTTTGGCTTTTTTCCATATTAGTAGTTGATATGTATTTTTTAAGGCTATTCTATATTGGTTCTTTTTCTCCTTGTATGTACTACCAAGAAGAACTTGGGTCCACCACAAATCTGCTATGCAGCAAAGCCAGTTTACTAACAGTAGGCTGTAGTGAAGAGAAGTACAGTGTTTATTTGAAGGGCATTCCCAGGTGGCTTACTGGTAAAGAAACCAGCTGCAATGCAGCAGATGAGGGTTTGATCCCTGGGTTGGGAAGAACCCCTGGAGAAGGAAATGACAACTCACTTCAGGATTGCTGTCTGACAAATCCCTTTGACAGAGGAATGTGTGGGCTACAGACCATGGGATTACAAGAGCTGGACATTGCTTAGTGACTAAACAACAACAACAAGCAAGGAGAGTGGGCAACTCATGCTCAAAGGACCCAAACTCTTTGATAGCTTTCAGTGAAGGATTCTGAGAGGCAACATTTGATGTGAGCATTGCAGCTTGTAGACGTTCTTCTGACTGGTTGATGATGTAACAAGCGATGTTTTGGGAATTTAATCAATGTTCTGATCCAACCAGTATGGGGGTTTATTATGTGCTTGTGGTCAGCAGGTAGTCACCACCCCCACCTAGAGCAACTCAAAGATGTGTCAGGTTGTTATATATGTCCCTAGAGGAGGAATTAGGACTCTTTCTTTATCACTGAACTAAGGTTTCCTGACTGCTTTTCCTTTGTTCTGTCTTTTCTCACTTCCCTAACTGGTGACTACTTGACTTCGCTCTTTGGATTCAGTGAAGGCCCAGAAGACTAAAGCCTGTTTCTGCAAACAAGAAACAGGACACAAAGAGGAGCTTCTGTACCCAAGAGAGCCCCAGACGGTGATGCTCAATTTCGCTCTCCCCTTTTCTTTGACACACCTCAATCATGAAGTAGACAGGAGTAGAATAAGAAAAGAAAGTTTTGGATGAAAATGTTAATCATCAACTTAGCAGTAGAACTCGGTTTTAGGAGTATTCAGTTTCATATGCTGTCAACGACTTCCTGTGAAGTCTCATTCTTTCTCACTGGGTTTGGCAATTCACAGCTAAACATGTACACAGAAACATGCAAAGTGAAAAATGCATAGGGGGCTTTTCATACTTAGCTGTCTAAAGGAAAAAGGACAGTATAATACCTAAGGCCACAGAAATTATACTTCAATTTTTGTGATTTTTTTAATTGATGAGAGTTTTTATATTAAAATATATAAATTAAAGCATTATTAAGGATAACTAAAAATAGCATGTAACAGAACAAAGAGATCTCAAACTGAAAACAAAATTTGGGAACAATCTGACACCTAAAGCCTTATCCCTGTACCCAGAATAAGCTTGGCTCTCTTTTTTCTCCTTTAATATTGCATATCAAAATAAAGGTAAAACTCCATCAATTAATTTACATTTTCCTCTAAGAAAATAGTCCATCTAATCCTCATCTTAATATTATTGAAATCATATAAAAACACTGAACAGTAACATCTTATTTGTATAATTCTCCAGCCTGCATATCTGACTTACTTTGAGTAATAGCTCAATATATATTTGTTGCAACTAGTGTAAGTATAGATGTGTATATACATATAAAATTTCAGAGAAAACTATATAAATATATATAAAGCATATATATTTAAAGCATTTTATATAATTATGCTATATATAATTTTTAAAATTTATAGGTTTTATATGAATAGTAGTTTTATAAAATGAATATAATTTGAGTAGAGTGACACACTCTATATTTAAAAATATTCCCCATAACTCATCCACCAGTTTTTTCTTACATATGTAAATAAATATTTATTTATGAGGTAAGCATTTTTATGCAGTATAGAAAACATGCACTTTCTCAAAACAAACAAACAAACAAACAAGTGAGCAAAAATAGAAACCTAAGAAGTCAGGCTGCCTCCTTTCAACAGAGCCCTGCAGAGCCAATTACTGTGAATGGAGCTGGCGTATCCTGATGAGGGGTGGCTCCTTGCCTCTGTGACAGCTGCTGGAAATCAGCCACTAGTGCCTCCAGGCCTGTTCTCCCAAAACCATAGGAGAAGGGGTAAGGGAACAAACACCCACAGGCATTAGTCTTTGCTATTCTTTACAAATATTTAATTCATAATATTCCAGTCTTTTCAAAAGTTTAGCAAATCATTTCAGTTTTACCACAAGAATCTAGCCCTGATCAAATTTAAGCAATTATAATGTACCAATTGCAACACAGAGCAGTGACAATGTCACTTGTTTTCATCCATGCCTGATTCTAGAGGCCACCTATCCCATTTCTGTACTTTAATGCCAACTGTCTCAGTCAAGGAATATGCATTAAATGTGACCATTAATAAATGTGCTTTATATTTACACAAAAAAACATAACTTCAAAGATAGTATAACTTATGACAGAATTTCGATTATAGCATATAGCAGAAACACCTGAATTTCTCAATAGCAGCAACATTTCATCTTTTGATGGTAGGCTGGCATTTTAGAAGTAGCTGACATTTCTTCAAAGTCAAGCATGGAAAATAAGGTATCAATAATGTTATCAAACCCAAGTTCATATGCCCAAAGCGCAGTGAGGTGAAACAAACTGAAACATCAGAGTTTGGAACAGACAAAGGTTTATTGCAGGGCCAAGCAAGGAGAACAGATGGCTCATGCTCAAAAGACCCAAACTCCTGGGTGGCTTTACAGGTAAAATTTGGTGGTGGTGGTGGGGGGAGGGGGTGGTTGTAACTTTCCTCTGATTGGTTGATGGTGAGTTAACAGGGTAGTGATCCAGGAATCTCAGTCAACAGCCATCAGGTTCCAACTAGTCTGGGTTTTCTTTGTCTGCTCTCAGCCAGTACTCTTGCCTGGGAAATACCATGGACAGAGGAGCCTGGTAGGCTGCAGTCCATGGGGTCGCGAAGAGTCAGACACGGCTGAGTGACTTCACTTTCACTTTTCACTTTCATGCATTGGAGAAGGAAATGGCAACCCACTGCAGTGTTCTTGCCTGGAGAATCTTGCCAGGGATGGGGGAGCCTGCTGGGCTGCCATCTATGCCGTCACAGAGAGTCGGACACGACTGAAGCGACTTAGCAGTAGCAGCAGTAGCAACCTTAAGTTATCCTCTACCTGAGTGTGGCCCTGAGTTCCTGTGGAATAACTCAATGATTGTTATACACATATCTCTTGAGGAGGGGCCAGGTCCCTGTCCCATATTGCACTATTGTTTATTGATTGTCTTTCCTTTGTTTCTGCATTCTTTTATTCTTCTATTCAGTAACTATTTGAATCTGCCCTTTGGAACTCAAAGAAGGTCTTGAAACATTATTTCTTCAAACAAGCAACAGGAAAGGCTTCTGTACCCAGGAGTGCTCTATAGGGTTCTACTAGGTTTTGTTAATACTGTGCTTAGTCACAACTGAAATGCAATGACAACATTTTTCTTGGTTACCTAAAAAATGATAATTAAATGTCATTCCATCAAACCTAAAGTAGGCTGAAAACAAACAAAGCAAAAGCTCCAAACTGTGCAATGATGATATCTGTGAGAGTTAATCTAAAGATTATTGTGTACATGAACTTGGTTCCCAATTTTTTCTTTTTCTTTTTTTGGGAAGGAAAGCTAAAACTGAATTAGTTGCTCAGTCCTGTCCAACTCTTTGCAACTCCATGGACGGTAGCCTGTCAGGCTCCTCTGTCCAAAGACCCTGTTTCCATCTCTGTGTCGGGAAGATCTCCTGGAGAAGGGAATGACAACCCACTCTAGTATCCTTGCCTAGAGAATCCCATGGACAAAGGAGCCTGGTAGGCTACAGTCCATGGGGTCGCAAAGAGTCAGACATGACTCAGCAACTAACTCTTTCAAAACTTGGTTTAGGTTTCTTGACTGATTATTTGTCTGTTTGTTTGAAATTTTGCTACAACTTTCAATTCCTCCAAATAATCTAAAATAAAAATGTTTTCTTTATTTTGTTGTCAGTATTAAATGCCTTTATTTGTTTGAGCAAATAGCTCAAGATCTTTGCAACTGCTCTCAGATTTGCCCTTCACCTGGTTGATTCAGGCCCCAATAGCATTCTTGGGGAAATGTAATTCATCTATGGTTGACAAGTGTGTTATCATATATGTACTCATAGCACTGTTTTCTTTTTCTTTCACAGCACATCTCATAATGATAACTATTTATTTATAAAAGTATCTATAAAATATCTGCTTTGACTCTAAGTTCTAAGAGGAAGAGATCTTAATTCTCTTGCTCACAGATATATATCTAGCACCTCACATAGTTCTAGGCACCATGCTAAGTGCTAGATACAGGTACTAAGCCATATTTCTGTTTAAATTATTGTTAAATGAAAGTTATTTGTTGAATGAATATGTAAATATTTACTTATTAAGTAAAATAATAAATCCCCATATATTCTAGATAATGGAAAAAGAGCATGGGTATCATATTTTGGGAAATTTTAACTTTATTTCTTGTTTACCTTTACCTAGATGTGTTTATAGAGGCAAATTTCTCAATTGTACTTTGAGATAGTCAAAACTTTACCAAAATGTCTTGAAGATATTTTAAACTTAGAACATATCCAGCAAATAAATATTAATGGAAAATAACATAATTATATCACAATTTGAGGGAATATATCATCAGCAAATTAAATTGACATTCTGTGAACAAACAGATAATATTCCTAATTTCTAATGAGAAACCAGTATAAATAAAATTCAGTATAAAATCAGGATTAGAAGCTCTTGCATTTGTGTCTAACAGACATGGACATTTTCCAAGATAACTTTAGCATTCCCCTCAGCTTAACTAAATTACACAGATTTTTTTCCCATTATAGGTTCCTGACATTCCTTTTCTTATAATATTTACTTTAGAAAACTTGTGATTCTAAATTACTCCTCTGCCTATTTGAAATGTATATAAATCTTCTCCTAACCTCTTGTCAGCTTTATTACCCACAGTATGTCTTTTGTCAAGGACCAGGAATCACCTCTTTGAAATGTATTCATCAAGGAAGATAGCATCTTATTCCCTAATCTCTGTGGAAGGGTAGGAGCCTAAGTTTGATGGGTACCAATTAAGAAACAGAGTGACCTACCTAACCACTGAGAAAAAACTCTGCAAATTCAGAAGTAACTCAATGTGCTTAACACATCCCATTGATCAACCCCCTCTGTAAGGTCCTCTAGTATTTTTCTGCTAGTGGCTCAGTGGTAAACAATCTGCTTGACAATGCAGGAGATATGGGTTCAGTCCCTGTGTTGGGAAGATCCCCTGGAGAAGGAAATGGCAACCCATTCCAGTATTCTTGCCAGGTAAATCCCATGGGCAGAAGATTTTGGCAGGCTACAGTCTATAGGGTTGCAGAAAAGTCAGACATGAATTAGTGACTAAACAACAAATTTTCTGCTGGTTCACTCAGTACCATCTTTGTTTCAACAGAGATGAGTTCAGTTCTCCTTTACTGTAATAAACTTGAAAGCTTTCTTTTGCTGTGTAACTTTGTCCAGTACAATTTCTGCTGTGACAATTCAAACCCCATTGAGGAATTTAGTAACCACAGGAACTAGAACAAGTTATTTGGCACCTGAAGCACATATATTCTGATTGATAAAATGGGGATTACCTGTGTAATGTACTCAGCACTAGTATGAGAATTACACATGTAAAGTTCTCAACATAAACCTTGTGTGACATATTACAAGTACTGGCTTATTAGTAATTAAATAATACACATCATTGTCACCGTATGATCTTGTATTATGAAACTGATTGTTTTAGTATCTGAAGATAAAACCAATATTCTCAAAATGAATTTCAAGTTGAAAACAACTGTGGGCATTTCAAACTTAGATGTAGCTATTTGTTCTTTAGGCTGAGAGTTCTGAATAGCATACTCAAGGGATTCTTGAAAGACCCAATAAACACTAAGTTTTCACAATTATTTTGAATTAACTGGAATAGGGAATGTGGGAACAGTAAAATGGGGGGAAAACACAAAGCTATTTAGTTTCCTAGGCAGTTGATTTGGACACACATTAGCACTGTGTTCCCAGTTTTTTCAAGAACTGTGATCACATCAAAATTCCTTGAATCATAAGATCTTTTTTTTTTTAACATTGATATCTATATTTTATTTATTTATTTTTTTGAATTGAGAACCATAAGATCTTGAAAAATAAGTCCAAATGTCTACTGCAAACTGGTGTCAGAAAATATCACCAGTTTCAATTTAATGAGATATTCAGAAAATTGAATTTCAGGAATCAGGACAGTAACATAGTGCCAAGCCAATTACTTTTTATCTCAGAGTTATGACAACAGACTGAAATCATTTTCCCTCTAGCCACCTAAAATGGGTTACAGCTTAAGATGTTCATAGGTGGGTGTTCATGATCTTAACTTATTCAATGTCTTCTTTAAATTCCAATAGTAAGTATTCTCCTTCTCTTCCTTTACCCTCTCTTTTTGACAGAGTACACTTTGAAAATTTCTTAGTGGGATGATCTTAACTACTTCTTTAGAAATTGCTGATCTTACTACATTTTTCATAATGGTACACCTGTGTTACACAAACAGCAATGTGTAATCAGACTCATATTTTCAGATAAGCACTGTCTTTCTTTCTACTTGCTATTATATTTGATCACCTGTAATACTAATTTACATTCCATAAATGCTCCTGCTACACTGGAAAGAAATAATGGAAGAAAACACTATGTTCTTTGATAGTATCAACTCCAAGTTCAGGGTCAAACTCTGCTTTTCATATGCAGAGACTATAATGCTAGGTAAAACTATAATAAAGCAGCAGAATTTGCCATCCCAAAGTGTGTCTCTTTAGTATAAGCATCATTTTAGGCTGGTTCATTTTTAAGAAACTACAAACACAGAAGCTCTGAAAATCAAGTAGACATAAGACTTTTGTAAGACATATTTATATGAATAACAAAACTCTATATGTAAGGATGTCTCTCTTTCTTACAAGGAAGAGGGTTATGACTCTAAATTTCTCAATACTCTTTTCAATGAAGACGACGACTTAGATGTGCATAACAACCTTACCCTTGTTTATTGTACTTTTCCTGGTAACCTCTCATAATTGAATCCTCACTCCCAGCATCTTTTTTGAGGTGAAGGTTTCCCGCATTTTTAGTTTTTCTGGATCTGTCCATGTAAACATGCCATTAATTTTTAAAATTAATTTTATTGCAGTATAATTGATTTACAGTGCTATGTAATTCTCCCCTGCAATGCAAAATGCATTGATTATACATATAATATACATATTCCCATTCTTTTTTAGATTATTTTCCCATAGGGGTCATTACAGATTATTGAACAGAAATACCTGTGCTATGCAGTAGATTTTTATTAGTTATCTATTATTAATTACACTGAGTTCTTTCCCATTATAGGCTCCTGATGTTCCTTTTCTTGTAAAACTTACTTTAGAAAACTTGTGATTATAACTTACTCCTCTGCTTGTTTGAAATGTTATGTAAATCCTCTCCTAACCTCTTGTCAGCTTTATTACCCAAAGTATGCCTTTTGTCAAGGACCAGGAATCATCTCTGAAATGTATTCATCAAGGAAGATAGCATCTTATTTCCCAGTCTCTGTGGAAGGGTAGGAGCCTAAGTTTGATGGGTACCGATTGGGAAACAGAGTGACCTACCTAATCACTGAGAAAAAAACTCTGCAAACTCAGAAGTAACTCAATGTGCTTAACACATCCCATTGATCAACCTCCTTGGTAAGGTCCTCTAGTACTTTTCTTCTGGTGGCTTAATGGTAAAGAATCTGCCTGCCAATGCAGGAGATGCGGGTTCAGTCCCTACGTTGGAAACATTCCCTGTAGAAGGAAAAGACAACCCATTCCAGTATTCTTGCCAAACAAATTCCACGGGCAGAGGAGCCTGGCAGGCTACAGTCCATAGAGTCGCAAAAGAATCAGATGTGACTTAGCAACTAAACAACTCTTCTGCTAGCCCACTCAGTGCCATCTTTATGCAGTCATTCCACCTTTGCTTCAACAGAGATGAATATGAGTGTTTCAGTGTGGTTCAGTGGTAAAGAATCTGCCTGCCAATACAGGAGACATGGGTTCAAGCCCTGGGTCAGGAAGATCCTCTGGAGAAGGAAATGACAACCCACTCCAGTATTCTTGCCTGGGGAATCCCATGGACAGAGGAGTATGGTAGGCTATAGTCCATGGGGTCATAAAAGAGTCAGACACAACCTAGTTACTAAACAGCAAATATAGTAGAGTGTATATGTCAACTCCAATCTCCCATTTTATCCCTCCCCTTCACCTGTCCCAGTTGGTAATCGTAAATTTGTTTTAAACGACTTTCATTTTTCCCTTGTTAATCTTTCGTATACTGATTTAATTATTAGGTCCACTAAAGAACCTAGAGGAAAAACTTTGTTTCCCCTACACTTTTTTTTAAGTTAATGCTTCTTTCTTTCTTTTTTTTTTTTTTAATGTTTCAAACCATTTAATTTTCATGAATAATACTGGTTTTAAGTTTTCTAGTTTAGTACAGTTAATGCAGACTGTTTCCCAGCATAACGATGAATTGTTTGAAAGTGGTATAAACTGACAGCAGCCTATATGTTGAGTGACAAGGTAGGTTCTATAAAACAGCAAAGGTTTTATACTACTTTGTTTCTTCATTGTGCTGAAAATTTCAGGTGATTAAATCCTTAAAATGTATTTTAGAGTTGGATGATTAAATCTTGTCAGATAATTTTAAACCTTTACAGGCATAATGCCATAAAAAGCATTTTAATATCTTTGATTTCATTCTATCAAAAACAAATTATTTTTCCAGTATAAATATCCACAGCTTACTATGGGTACTATCTGTCGATATCACAATATGACAGCATTCAGACACTTGTTATCTGCAAAGGCAGTGTATCTGCTATTTGTCACTAAGAAACATTCAGAAACAATTTCCCCATTTCTATTATTATGCAAAATATGTCAGGACAAGAAATGCACACTGAGAAAATTACTCCTCTGGTGAGATATTTTGACACAAAAAATATTTCCTCGTCAAAGATGAAAAGCGCCTTGTCAGTCACTTCTAATTGCTACCTCATTTCTGTCAGTGCAAAGAGAATCAACTCCTTGTGGTGATGTCACAGAGGCATTTACCAATGTGCAGAGTTGGCCTTGGCCTGTGAGCAGTGTTTGCTGAGCTAAGCCAGGTCTGAATCAATGTACACAGATAGGGTCACCATTCATTATAACTATTAATCTTTTTAAAAGTTGCCAAAAGGACAGTTTGTCTTTTTGTATGAATATCTGTCATGTCATCCTTGGTATCAGTGGATGCCTTCCTTCCTCAGCCTTTTCTGATATGCTTATGGCATTGAAGTATAGTAACTACCAAAACTCACATTGCAAGAATCAATTTGAAGAGCTGTAAACTTATTAAATATTAAAATAAAACATTCCCTGTCCTGCGATTGTGATTCATATCCATGACCAAATGAATTGGGCAGGAATGGAGGCATGTGAAGGTTGAGCTGAGAAAACACAAACTCATTAACTACGTGTGGAAAACACTTATTTAGGAGAATTATAATTCCAGCCATTCACTTGCAACAGATTTTCCAGGCAGATCATTATGAAACAGAGGTATAAAAAATAATCATTAGTGAGCAAACCAGAAATCATATGAAAGCTTTCAGTAACTCCTCTTTGTATTAAAACTGGTTTATATGGAGGATCCATTAATAATGAAGATGGATGGGATGCTAGCACCTCAGGGCTTTCCTCTGGCAACTTTTAAGTTTATGATGGCATTGCTAAAACCTTCTGTAAAACCTTATTCCCCGAGCCAACCCTGATAGAAAAGAACTTTTAAGTAAAAGCATCCACGATATATTATCAGAGGAGTAGAGGGGAATAACTGCTTATATGCCCTGACCATTCTCTTACTGTTATTTGCATTGATTGGTTTCTTGATCTAATTTATTTCAAATAAATTATGCTACATTTGATTAGCTGCTTCCAAAAAAAAAGTGCAATGTATTCATATAATAACCCTTTATTGAGGGGCTATTACCTGTCTGATCCCACAGTAGACACTGAAAATACTAAGACAAGTTGAATTGGGAACAATCTATGTTCTCCAGGAGCTAAAGTTATTCCATATCATATCTCGTTTATTTAGAAATATCATATCATATTTAGAGCTTGGACCATAACCAACTCTGTTAGAGTATCTGAAATTAAACAAAATGGATTGGCAAGCTAATTCAGAGGATTCCCAGCATTAATACTGGACTACCTCTAAAGCTCTCTAAAATTGTTTTCTATCCTCTAAACATGGTCACTGTGGTGGGATGGTACTGTTGAAAATCTACAAAATTAGAGTCAGAAGGTTTAGATGCAGGTTTGTGCTATGTCACTTTGTAAAAGTGAAAATTTACAAAACTGTTTTACTTAATATGATGCAGGGTGTCAGATTTTTGCCACTCAAAAATGTGTCACTTTGGCATAAGGATTACTTTAGGCTGATTGGTTTTAAAAAGATAGAAGTCTCAAAAAGTTCTTCTTTTTTGTGTTCAATTCAGTTGCTAAGTTATATCTGACTCTGTGGGACCCCATAGACTGTAGTCCAAATCCCATGGACGGAGGAGCCTGGTGGGCTGCAGTCCATGGGGGCGCTAAGAGTGACTGAGCGACTTCACTTTCGCCTTTCACTTTCATGCATTGGAGAAGGAAATGGCAACCCACTCCAGTGTTCTTGCCTGGAGAATCCCAGGGACGAGGGAGCTTGGTGGGCTGTCATCTATGGGTTCGCACAGAGTTGGACACAACTGACGTGCCCTAGCAGCAGCAGCAGCAGCATTCACCGTCATCAACAGGCTCTTTAGTTTCTCTTCAGTTTCTGCTATTTCTGTATTATCTGCATATATGAGGTTTTTGATATTTGTCCTGGAAATCTTTATTCCAGTTTGTGATTCATTCAGCCTCACATTATGCATAACATACTCTGCATATAAATTAAATAAACAGAATGAAAATATACAGACTTGTCATACTCTGTTCCCAACTTTGAACTAGTCCATTTTCCTATGTCTTGTTCTAACAGTTGATCTGCATAGAGGTTTCTCAGGAGACAGGTAAGGTCATCTGGTATTCCCATCTCTTGAAGAATTTGCCAGATTGTTGTGATTCACACAGTCAAAGCCTTTAGTGTAGTCAATGAAGTAGATTTTTTTTCCGAATTTCTCTTGCCCTTTCAATGATCCACCAAATGTTGGCAATTTGATCTCTGATTCCTCTGCCTTGTCTAAATCCAGACTGCACTCCTGGAAGTTCTCAGTTCATGTACTATTGAAGCCTAGCTTGAGGGATTTTGAGCATAATCTTGCTAGCATGTGAAATGGGTACAACTGTAGTAGTTTAAAATTCTTTGGCATTTACCCTTCTTTGGGATTGGAATGAAAACAAACCTTTTCCAGTTCTATGGCCAATGATGAGTTTTCCAAATTTGCTGGCATGTTAGGTACAGCACTTTATCAGCAATCATCTTTTAGGGTTTGAAATAGCTCAGCTGGAATTCTATCATCTCCACTAGCTTTATTTGCAGTACTGCTACCTAAGGCCCACTTGACCTCATGCTCCAGGATGTCTGGCTCTAGGTGAGTGAGCACACCATCACGGCTATCTGGGTCAATAAAACCTTTTTTGTAGATTTCTTCTGTTTATTCTGCTATTTTTTAATCTCTTCTTCTGTTAGGCCCTTGCCATTTCTGTCCTTTATTGTGCCCATCTTTGCATGAAATGTCCCCTTCACATTTCTAATATCTTTGAAGAGATCACTAGTCATTCCCATTCTATTGATTTCCTCCATTTCTTTGCATTGCTCACTTAAGAAGGTTTTCTTATCTCTCCTTGCCATTCTTTGGAACACTGCATTCAGTTGAGTATATCTTTCCCTTTCTCCTTTGCCTTTGACTTCTCTGTTTTTCTAAGCTAGACTGTCTTAATTTAATTCATTATGGAAGAGCCAAAGAACCTAAACAAAAGTTTCCTCCCTAACAACATTACTTCTCACTTATTGAATATTGATTATATGTTACACTTGATAAATGTGTGTATTTTATTCATTAAATCCTTATAACCTCTCTATAAGAAATGCACTGCTATCATACATATTTTACAGATGAGAAGAGAAATTGAGAGGTAGTGTGATTAAGAATCTTCTATGGTATCAAAGCTCTAAGTAGCAGAGCTGGGGAGCACAGTGAAACAAGGTCCATCTGAAAGCAAAACCCACACTCTTACCTTTTCGGTCACTTGGCCTCTTCCCGCTGGCTTGATTTATATCAGGTCTTCAGTCCATTTCAGCAAAAACCTCACAATAAAGTCTCCGCCTCCAGTCTTTTTTCCCTTCAAAGTCAGCCTTATGGAGTTGCCAAAGTGATCTATATAAAATATAGATCTCACCATATTCCAGTGCTGCCTAAATCTCTCAATAGTACCTTGTGAGGCCTTTCAAGAGAAGAAATTCTCTTAAGTTTAAATGCCCACCTCCACCATGGATCACAGAGTTCAGGATCAACACTCTTAGTGTCATTTACTTTACTTCCCTCCCCTCTGCTCAGGACTTCACTCCAATCTAACATAAAGCCCATGATTTAAACAAATTAAAGGAATCTTGTTCTCACAAAATGATTGGAGAGTTCTGTTCAAATGTGAATTTAACTTTTCACAAAATATCATCCTCTGATATGGGCATTATTGATGCTTAAAATACTAAATAATGTTGAACCAGTGCTTGTTCTAAGAACTAATGTGGAATCTTGACCTGATCTCCTCACTCAATTATCCCATTCATTTCCTCTGACCAAATTTCAGATGAGGATCTTGGGTTACCTTTAAGCAAGGGGATATTTTATATGCAAACATTTGGAAAACACTGTGGGCACTTCAGTGAGCAAAATATGCTAAATATATGTTGAATAAACTAGAAAAAACAATATTATGCTATTTCTATAACCACCTGAGTATTTGAATGAAAATAAGAATTTATTATTGCTTAAACTGTAATACTTGAGGAAGTTAATACAGCATATGAATATACCTGAACTTTGAAAACAAGCAATTTAATTTAAATCATCTAATGCCAACATCCGCTGGATCATCGAAAAAAGCAAGAGAGTTCCAGAAAACATCTACTTCTGCTTTACTGACTATGCCAAAGCCTTTGACTGTGTGGATCACAATAAACTGTGGAAAATTCTGAAAGAGATAGGAATACCAGACCACCTGACCCGACTCTTGAGAAATCTGTATGCAGGTCTGGAAGTAACAGACATGGACATGGACATGGAACAACAGACGGGTTCCAAATAGGAAAATGAATACATCAAGGCTGTATATTGTCACCCTGCTTCTTTAACTTATATGCAGAGTACATAATGAGGAACGCTGGGTTGGACGAAGTACAAGCTGGAATCAAGACTGCCGGGAGAAATATCAGTCACCTCAGATATGCAAATGACACCACCCTTATGGCAGAAAGTGAAGAAGAACTAAAGAGCCTCTTGATGAGCGTGAAAGAGGAGAGTGAAAAAGTTGGCTTAAAGCTCAACATTCAGAAAACTAAGATCATGGCATCCATTCCGATCACTTCATGGCAAATAGATGGGGAAACAGAGGAAACAGTGGCTGACTTTATTTTTGGGGGCTTCAAAATCACTGCAGATGGTGATTGCAGCCATAAAATTAAAAGACTCTTACTCCTTGGAAGAAAAGTTATGACCAACCTAGACAGCATATTAAAAAGCAGAGACATTACTTTGCCAACAAAGATCCATCTAGTCAAGGCTATGGTTTTTCCAGTAGTCATGTATGGACGTGAGAGTTGGACTGTGAAGAAAGCTGAGCACTGAAGAATTGATGCGTTTGAACTGTGGTGTTGGGAAGACTCTTGAGAGTTCCTTGGACTGCAAGGAGATAAAACCAGTCCATTCTGAAGATCAACCCTGGGATTTCTTTGGAAGGAATGATGCTAAAGCTGAAGCTCCAGTACTTTGGCCACTTTATGCGAAGAGTTGACTCATTGGAAAAGACTCTGATGATGGGAGGGATTGGGGGCAGGAGGAGAAGGGGACGACAGAGGATGAGATGGCTGGAAGGCATCACTGACTCGATGGACATGAATTTGGGTGAACTCTGAGAGTTGGTGATGGACAGGGAGGCCTGGCGTGCTGCAATTTGTGGGGTCGCAAAGAGTTGGACATGACTGAGCAACTGAACTGAACTGAAAGTTAAAACCTCTTGTGCACCAAAGGATATCACCAGGAGAAAGAAAAGACAACCAAGAAAACAGCAGAAAATATTCAAAACTCATACATCTGATAAGAGACTATTACAAAAAATTTACAAGATCTTGCAACTCAATGAGCAAACAATTTAATTAAAAAATGGGCAAAGAACTTGAATCTTGGTACAAAACATGATGTTCAATATCATTAGTCACTAGGAGAATACAAATCAAAACCACAAATAGCTATCTCTGCACACCTGCCAGGAAGGTAAATTTCTAACAGGACAAAACTACAGGTCAAATTAATATTGAATGTAATGTTGTGGCTCAGATTCTGTTCAATGCACATAACACATCTTACTTTATTTGATGATCACAGACACTCTATGAAAGGGTACTCTTCCTGTATTAATAGATGAGGAACTTGAGAGTAGGGATGTTATACAATTTGATGACATACAGCCACCGTGTAGCACAATTACAGTGTGACACAGCCCAAGATGGTTGCCTAGATACAAAGCCTATATTCTTTTGACTTCACATGCTAACTTCAAATAAGTGTTTCCATATCCATCCTTATTCCCAGAACATGAATTTTTTTAAATGTACAATTTACCTTTTTTTTTTTTTTAATCTTTTACTAATATTTTTCAAGCACATTAACATGGTAGCTCATTACAGTCTGATAAGCCTAAATGATATTTGATTGTTTTTGCTGTTATAAAAAATGAGATTTACTACCTGTTAATCCATATAATGTTAAAATAGAAAGCTACGATAAAACTAAATGGTGAAGTAATTACAAATTCTGGCTTTAAAATGAGATGTTGCTTCAACCTTGGCTTCACTGACTGATTTGCTAAGTGATGATGGGCAAGTTACTGAACCTATCTGAATAATTTTGATGTAGTTTTATTCTATCTAATGTACCTTTATAGGGTTAGGTAATGACTTTTGGATGAAAGTATGTTTAGTGACATACTTTCACAAGTATGACATACAAACTTTCACAAGTGACATACAAGCACAACTAATCTCACATATTAGGCTCTATTTTAATTATATTATATTGTGCATTTGTTTATTATATATGTATGTCTCCATTAGACAGTACATTCCTAAATAAAAAAAGAACCAAAAACTTCTTAGAGTATATACTACAATCTACAGGTATGAAAAATGTCTATCATTTTATATGAAAGATATTGTGTAGATGATGTTTATTTGTTGATTTCAATCGACATGGCTCTAAAAGAAAATTTTGAAATTTAGAAAAAAACATTTAAACTTCTTTAAAACAACAGTTCAGAGGAAGTAGGAAAGTTGCATGAAAGGAAGAAACAATAAACAAAAAGGCAGATTAACATCCTTTACTGCAGATGAAATATGGAACAAATTTTCCATCCAATTTTTAAATTTTTTTTAATTTTATTTTTAATTTATTTTTAAAATAATTTTATTGTTTTCTGTCAAACCTCAATATGAATCAGCCATAGGTATTCATATACCCCCTCTCTTTTGAACCTCCCTCCATCTCCTTCCTTAACCCACCCCTCCAGGTTGATATAGAGCCCCTGTTTGAGTTTCTTGAGACACAGAAAATTCTTGTTGGCTATCTATTTTACATATGGTAATATAAGTTTCCATGTTACTCTCTCCATACATGTCACCCTCTCCTCTCTACTCCCTGTAAATAAATTCTTCAGTACCATTTTTCTAGATTCCATATATATGCATTAGAATATCATATTTATCTTTCTCTTTCTGACTCTCTTCACTTTCTATAATAGGCTCTACGTTCATCCACCTCTTAAAACTGACACAAATGCCTTCCTTTTTATGGCTGAGCAATATTCCATTGTGTATATGTACTGCAACTTCTTTATCCATTCATCAGTTGATGGACATCTAGATTGCTATTTACCTTTCTAGCTATTTAATAGATAGATATTATTTAAATGGTTATCTAGCTATTTAAAATAGTTAGAAAATGGAAGCAATACAGCTAAATTTTGCCTACTTATTTTTAAAATTAGAAGGTCAGTTGGTTCATATTTAATCTTGTTTTGAGTTTGTTTCTATATTGTAAAATAAATACTCTCAATCATTGTTCACACAATTCTAAGAGTTCTGAATTTTTCAGATATAATATAATTGTGTGATCTATATCAATAATAAAAACAAGACAAAAAGAAAGGCCATGAGAAAATACTTCAGGAGATAATAGTTAAAAACTTCCCTAAAATGGGGAAGGAAATAGCCACCCAAGTCCAAGAAACCCTGTGTGCTGTGACTGGTGTGTTCTCTTGAAAAAGTCCCAAACAGGATAAACCCAAGGCAAAACACCCCAAGACACATAGTAATGAAATTAACAAAGATCAAACACAAAGAACAAATATTAAAAGCAGCAAGGAAAAAAGCAACAAATAACATACAAGGGGATCCCCATAAGGATAACAGCTGATCTTTCTATAAAAACTCTTCAGGCCAGAAGGGAATTGCAGGACATAATTAAAGTGATGAAAAAGAACAACCTACAACCCAGATTACTATACCCAGCAAAAGCCTCATTCAAATGTGAAGGATATATCAAAAGCTTTACAGACAAGCAAAAGCTGAGAGAATTCAGCACCATCAAACCAGCTCTTCAACAAATGCTAAAGGATCTTCTTTAGATAGGAAACACAGAAAAGGTTTATAAACTTGAACTCAAAACAACAAAGTAAATGGCAATAGGATCATCAGTTCAGTTAAGTCCAGTTCAGTCGCTCAGTCGTGTCCGACTCTTTGCAACTCCATGAATCGCAGCACGCCAGGCGTCCCTGTCTATCACCATCTCCCGGAGTTCACTCAGACTCACGTCCATCGAGTCAGTGATGCCATCCAGCCATCTCATCCTCGGTTGTCCCCTTCTCCTCCTGCCCCCAATCCCTCCCAGCATCAGAGTCTTTTCCAACGAGTCAACTCTTTGCATGAGGTGGCGAAAGAACTAGAGTTTCAGCTTTAGCATCATTCCTTCCAAAGAAATCCCAGGGCTGATCTCCTTCAGAATGGACTGGTTGGATCTCCTTGCAGTTCAAGGGACCCTCAAGAGTCTTCTCCAACACCACAGTTCAAACGCATCAATTCTTCAGCGCTCAGCCTTCTTCACAGTCCAACTCTCACATCCATACATGACCACAGGAAAAACCATAGCCTTGACTAGACGGACCTTAGTCGGCAAAGTAATATCTCTGCTTTTGAATATTTATCAATAATTACCTTAAATGTAAATGGGCTGAATGCCCCAACCAAAAGACAATGACTGGCTGAATGGATCAAAAAAAAAAAGACCCCTATATAGGCTGTCTACAAGAGATCCACCTCAAAACACGGGACACATACAGGCTGAAAGTCAAGGGCTGGAGAAAGATATCTCATGCAAATTGAGACCAAAAGAAAGCAGGATAGCAATATTCATCTCAGATAAAATAGATTTCAGAATAAAGTCTGTGAAAAGAGACAAAGAAGGACACTACACAATGATCTAAGGATCAATTCAAAAAGAAGATGTAACAATTATAAATACACATGCACCCAAAATAGGAGCACCACAATATGTAAGGCAAATGCTAACAAGTAAGAAAGGGGAAATAATAGTAACACAGTGATAGTGGGAGACTTTAATAGCACACTGACACCGATGGAGAGATAAACAAAACTGAAAATTAGCAAGGAAACATAAATTTTAAATTGTGAAATGGACCAGTTAGATCTAATTGATATCTATAGGACATTTCATCCCCAAATAAGGAATTTCACCTTTTTCTGAACTGCACACAAAACATTATCCAGGATAGATCACATCCTGGGCTATAAATCTAGCCTTGGTAAATTTAAAAAAAAAAAAAATCATTTCAAGGATCTTTTCTTATCACAATGTGGTGAGATTAGATGTCAACTTCAGGAAAAAAAATATATATATATATTAAAAATACAAATATATGGAGTATAAATAACACGCTTCTGAATAATGAACAAATCTGAGAAAAAATCATAAAATAAATCAAAATATGCATAGAAATGAATGAAAATGAAAACACAAGAACCCCAAACCTATGGGACACTGTAAAAGCAGTGCTAAGGGGAAGGTTCATAGCAATACAGGCTTACCTCAAGAAATAAGAAAAAAGTCAAATAAATAACCTAACTCTACACCTAAAGCAACTAGAAAAGGAAGAAATGAAGAACCCCAGGGTTAGTAGAAGGAAAGAAACCATAAAAATTAGGGCAGAAATAAATGAAAGAGAAACAAAGGGACTACAGAATAAATCAAGAAAACTAAAATCTGGTTCTTTGAGAAGATAAATAAAGTAGACAAACCATTAGCCAGACTCATCAGGAAAAAAAAAAAGGGAGAATAATCAAGTCAACTGAATTAGAAATGAAAATGAAGAAATCACAATAGACAACACAGAAACACAAAGGATCATGAGACTACTATCAGTAACTAGATTCCAGTAAAATGGACAACCTGGAAGAAATGGACAAATTCTTAGAAAAGGATAACCTTCCAAAACTGAACCAGGAAGAAATAGAAAATCTTAACAGACCCATCACAAGCACAGAAATAGAAACTGTACAAAAAATCTTAAATAGATGGAGCAATATACCATATTCATGGATTGGAAGAATCAATATAGTGAAAATGAGTATACTATCCAAAGCAATCTATAGATTCAATGCAATCCCTATCAAGCTACCAGTGGTATTTTTCACAGAGCTAGAACAAATAATTTCACAATTTGTACGGAAATACAAAAAAACTTGAATAGCCAAAGCAATCTTGAGAAAGAAGAATTGACTGGAGTAATCAACTTGCCTGACTTTAAGCTATATTACAAAGCTACAGTCATCAAGACAGTATGGTACTGGCACAAGACAAAGATAGATCAATGGAACAAAATAGAAATTCCAGAGATAAATCCACAGACCTATGGACACCTGATCTTTGACAAAGGAGACAAAAATAGACAATTGAGAGAAGACAATGGCTTTAACAAGTGGTGCTGGGAAAACTGCTCAACCACTTGTAAAAGAATGAAACTAGAACACTTTCTAACACCATACACAAAAATAAAATCAAAATGGAGTAAAGATCTCAATGTAAGATCAGAAACTATAAAACTCCTAGAGGAAACATAGGCAAAACACTCTCTGACATATATGACAGCAGGATCCTCTATGACCCACTTCCCAGAGTAATGGAAACAAAAGCAAAACTAAACAAATGTGACCTAATTAAACTCAAAAGCTTTTGCACAATGAAGGAAACTATAAGCAAGGTGCAAAGACAACTTTCAGAATGGGAGAAAATAATAGCAAGTGAAACAACTGACAAAGAGTTAATGTCAAAAACATACAAGCAGCTCATGCAGCTCAATTCTAGAAAAATAAATGATCCAATCAAAAAATGGGCCAAAGAATGAAACAGACACTTCTCCAAAGAAAACATACAGATGGCTAACACACACACGAAACGATGCTCAACATCACTCATTATCAGAAAAAAGCAAATCAAAACCACAATGAGGTACCATCTCTCACAGATCAAAATGGCTGCTATCAAAGTCTACAAACAATAAATGCTGGAGAGGGTGTGGAGAAAAGGGAACCCTCTTATACCCAGGTGGGAATGCAAACTAGCGCAGCCACTATGGAGAACAGTGTGGAGATTCCTTTAAAAACTGGAAATACAACTCCCATATGACCCAGCAATCCCACTCCTGGGCACACACACTGAGGAAACCTGAATTGAAACAGACACATGTACCCCAATGTTCACTGCAGCACTATTACAATAGATAGGACATGGAATCAACCTAGATGTCCATCAGCAGATAAATGGATAAGAAAGCTGTGGTACATATACGCAATGGAATATTACTCAGCCATTAAAAAGAATGCCTTTTTAATTAGAATCAGTTCTAATGAGGCGGATGAAACTGGAGCCTATTATACAGAATGAAGTCAGTCAGAAAGGAAAATACCAATACATTATACTAAAACATATATATGGAATGTAGAAAGATGGTAACAATGACCCTATATGTGAGACAGCAAAAGAGACACAGATGTAAAGAGTAGACTATTGGACTCTGTGGGAGAAGGGGAGGGTGGGATGAATTGAGAGAATAGCACTGAAACATGTATCCTATCATATGTGAAACAGATCGCCAGTCCAGGTTCAATGCATAAGACAGGGCAGTCAGTGCCAGTGCACTGGGATGACCCTGAGGGATGGGATGGGGAGGGATGTAGGAGAGAGGTTCAGGATGGGGGACACATGTACACCGATGGCTGATTCATGTGAATGTTTGGCAAAAACAGCTACAATATTGTAAAGTAACTAGCCTCCCATTAAAAGAAATAATTTACAAAATGAAAAAAATACTAACAAGTAATATTAGTAGACTGAAGGAGTCAAGGTAAATATGACGACATATAATCTAATACTTGCTAAAAACAAGCAAATCTATATTCTATAAATTGAATTTTATATTTAATTTTTAAATAATGCTTGTCTTCTTATTCTCAGTAGTCTTCTGGTTTACTGGTGCCTCAGTACTCTTGCCTGGAAAATCCCATGGATGGAGGAGCCTGGTAGGCTGCAGTCCATAAGGTCGCAAAGAGTCGGACGCAACTGAGAGACTTCACTTTGAATTTTCACTTTCATGCACTGGAGAAGAAAATGGGAACCCACTCCAGTATTCTTGCCTGGAGATCCCAGGGACGGGGAAGCCTGGTGGGCTGCCGTCTATGGGGTCGCACAGAGTCGGACACGACTGAAGCGACTTAGCAGCAGCAGCAGCAGCAGCAGTTTCATCATAGGTTAAGATTCCTAGTAGATTAGGAATGACAGTTCTTAAAGATCATTAATAGAATTAAGACATTCTACCAATTGTAACCAGAAGAAATATGTTAGTATCAAAAATGAGAAATATTTGAAGCACAGATTATTTCATTCCATTTTCATCCTTAGAGTTATTTCAGTCTTTGAAATTTTTCAAAGGAAAGACTAATGTGAATGTTGGGAACATATAAAAGTGAATAGCAGTTGTGGAGTGGTGGCCAGTTGAGGCACATATGGTGTAAAATATCTTGAGCTTTCTTATATCTAATTTCTAAGTATCCTCTATTGTAAAGTAACAGTGAATAGTACTAATTTATATTTATTATAAGGCTTGTCTCTTCAGAAGTTATTTTCATTTAATCAACTTTGATTTATAGAAGTGAGCCAAAACCCACTATAATGAAATTTTATGTTCCATTGTTCTGCATATACTATAGAGATCACTTTTGATTTTTAATATTCCATTGAGGATGATTCTTCCTTTTACTATAATTCTCAATGCTGTGTCATTTATGTGTGTCAGGAATAAATGTGTGTGTGTGTGTGTGTATTTTCAAGCTTTCAAAGGAGTTCTGTGATTTCAAATATATATTTTTGTGCTTTTACATAGTTTCAGTTATAAAGAAAGATCTTCTCTAAGATAATAGCTCATCATTCAGCAATTTCTATATACTGTCCCCAGTACTGCTGGGTATGAAGGGAATGTAGGAAGTTGGGAATAGGAAAAATTAATGAGGCTTGTGAAGAAACAAGATATTAATAGTAAGAAAGTAGAATTTGGAGTAACATAGATGGGAGTGCAAATGGCTCTTCTGTCTTTGATCTGTTAGGTGTCATGGGAAAATTATTTAAATGTTCTAAATATGTTTCCATTTTTTCAACAGAAATATTAAAATTTACCTTATTGGGTTGTTACATCTAAAAAATAAAAGCTTGGCACAAAATAGATAATTACTGATTGCTAGTTTTCTTTTCCTATAGTTGACTATCTTAAAGCTTGGTGCTATCTATATCTGTTTATCACTGATTTAAATAAAAATTATTCATTCTTGCAAATGTAGAGGTAAGATAGCCGTTAAAAATAGAAACTTAATTCAAGACCAAATAAAGAAACTAATTATTTCCTTTTTCAAATACTGCCAAGACAGAAAGTCCATTTACTTTAATAATAATTTCATAAATATGGCCAACTAAATGTAATTGTATTTTATCCCTTGTGTTCTTATGAATATTCATTAAATGTGAATTTTTAAAATATTATATGTATTAGGCCTTGGCTGTCCTGGGTTTGTTATTAAAAGTAAAACATACCCTAAGAATGCTGATAGGATCATGCACAAGTTTCTTCCAGTTACATGTCTGCAAATGAAAGTCACTTTATACTGCAAGTGCTCCATATGCTTCTTGATAATGCTGGAAATGGAAGTCCATGAAAGGTGGAAATGGTAACATCTTGCTGACAAGTTTGTAAAAGCATGCATTTGGGTTAGTAAGATTAACTGATTTATCTTGACCATGGTTTATAAATAAGCCTCTCTCTATCCCATTTTTCTCAGCTATAAAGCAGAGATGGCAACTTGCATTATTTTTAGTTAAATGCTGAATGTCAACCACATAGGAGCTGCTCAATAAAGAGTGCCTGTTATGATTACTTTGATATATGGTCACATAAGATTTGTAGAGTTTTGAAAGTAACATCTTTAAATTGTTTCTATCAATACCATCAAACACCCTGAAAGCCATGTAAAATTTATGTGTTGGTGGAGGTGGTGGTTAAGGCCCTAAATCTAATGTAAAGAAAATATGTCCCTATTAGAATCATATGGAACATGACATATGCATCTGTGATGACAGGGAGAATGAAAAATTAAAGGCCTATATTATGGGTTACAGTCTAAAGAGGACCTGGGTCAGTCATAACAGTAAGAGACTTGGGCACCTGAACTAAAGCTTGATTAAAGACACTGAAGAAAAGCACTTTTGACAATATTAGAGTTAGCCCAAGAAGAATAAGAGGACAAGCTTTGTAAAAGATTTTCAAATAAATAAACTGAATTATAAGAAAATAATGTCAAATACTCTACCTGTTCCAGATCATGCTCATCCCCCATCCCATTCTTATCACCCCAGAATCCCGTTTAGTATGTGCCAGAGAGAGAGATTTTATAATTCTATCCTTTGCTGGTCTACGGAAGTTTTGAGGTCTCTGTGGCTACTAGATCATATTCTAGTTGCATTGGAGGGCCTCTTGAACTGATTCTGAATTGAAGTTACCCAGTTTTATTTGATAGCATAGGAAATCAGTCCCAAGGAGACTTCATGGAGAATGGGATTCATGTAGTCATGCTTTAATTAATTAATTAATTGCGTCAACATATATTTATGCACTCAATGCTTACTCTCAGCAAAGAATGCTCTACAGACTGAGATTATGTTACTAAAACAAAATTGTTGACCGCATGGGGAGCATTTGTAGTATTACAAACAAATAGTAAACAAACAGTAAGCAGTAAGCTAACAAAAAAATTAGTAATATATGTGTTGATACCTGCAACTGAAGAAAGATAAATTGTGTTAAGATTGACAAAAAGTGAAAACTCTGTTACCTAAGATAAAGTGGTGTGAAAAGGCTTATTTGAGGAATTGACCTTTGAATGATGATTTTAATGAGTGCAAGGCAGGAGTATATTAGGACTTTGGGACATGCAAGACAGTTAACAGCAATTTTTAAAGATCTTGAGATAGGTGTATTTAAGGGACAACTAAGAAGCCTGTGTTTCTACAGTATATTGAATGAAGGAAAAAGTAGGAAGAAAGGGTGGAAATATTAACTAGAAATCACATCTCACAAGGGTACTGTGGGCCATGATAAAGTTTTTTTTTTTTTTTTTTTTTTTTAATGTTATCTTGGTTTATTACAACCGTGGCAGGGTTTTGAGCAGGGAGCTGCTCTAATCAGATTTATATTTTTTAAAAGAATCACATATATTCACTGGGATTCTCTGGTGACTCAGAAGATAAAGAATTTGCCTACAATGCAGGAGATCTGGGTTCTATCCCTGGGTTAGGAAGATCCCCTGCAGAACGTAATGGCTAAACACTCCAGTTTCCTTGCCTGGGAAATCCCATGGATAGAGGAGCTTGGCAGGCTACAGTCTATGAGGTAGCAAAGAGTCAGGATAGACATATATACACCATCATTTGTAAAATAGGTAGCTGGTGAGAATTTGCTGTAATATAAAGTGAGCCCAGCCTAGCACTTTAGGATAGGGGAGGGGAAGGAAGCTTAAGAGGGAGGAGATATATCTATAATTATGACTGATTCATTTGTAATATGGCAGAAAATAACCTAACACTGTAAAGCAATCTTCCTTCAATTAAAAAATAAATTTCAAACAATTAAAAAAGAATCACTTTTACTGCTTTGAGATAAACTTAGGTGACAAAAGTAGAATCATGGAGACCAGTGAGGAGATGATTGCCATAGGAGAGAGATGATGGTAAACAAGCATCGTAATCTCATGCTTGTATGTATTCATCTCTCATGCTTGTATGTATTCATGTACATGCACAACTGTATTAACTGAATATTGACTTATATCTATAAAGATATAAGTCAACCTAGGAAAAGTCTAATTAACTGTCCATAAGAAACCTATTGTTAAGAGAGGTGACATAATATTAATTCAATTATTATTTGACATCTTAGAATGTGCTATCATTGCTAAAAGTAATATCACATTCTAAAACACTAAATGATAATTGAATTAATTGCATGAATGCTTGGATGATCTTCTGGACTGACAGAATGTCATAACATCAGACATGTCAAACGCATATCCATCAACCAACTAAACAACCAAATAACAACCTTATAATGGGTAGCAAGAATTTCTCTGTAAAACAGTTATGTGTAAACAAGATTAAATCAACCACTGTCTTGAAGGATGTCAATAATAAATTCAGACTGGTCAGCCCAAACATAGATATGATGTGGGATATAAAACAAGCCTTATTTATCTAAAGGCTAGAGAAAGGAGTCAGCAAAATCAGAACATACAGCAGACAAATCAATCACACTGTCCAGTGACAGAGACGTAAATGTCCTGGTAATTGTCAATCATCCTCACTACTGGAACAGAGTTGAAGATAATACGGCTGAGAGAAAGAAGCACTCCTCTCCCGACTGAATCTTAAAACACACAAGGCTAAATTTGACCATGATTCAATTGTTTTGGTACATATGCTGGAGACCATAGAAATTGGATTGTCTGCACCCTATCAGTCTCAGAGTTATAAAATATAACTCCAATGTACAGTAAAACACATGCACAGACTAGAACAGAATCATCATTTGCCACTCAGCCTTTAGGACAAGCACATACCTAATTTTGTATAACTTAAAACATGGTCAGGTATCCAGAGTTTTCTGAGTCATCCTATTTTGTAAAAATTATATCTAATAACTGTAAAACATAAATGCAACCAAAATAAATTTTCATCACTTTGAAAGAGAAACTAAGAATTTATATTAAAAAAAAATACAATGACTCATATGAGGTTTGTGCCTCCTCTCCATCCTGCCCAAAGAGCTGGAAATGAGCAAAAATACTGCAAGAGAGAAGCATCACTGGGCCTTAAATAGGGCCTCCTTGTTGTCATCGTCTGCCAGGACTTACAGGGTATCTTCAAGTTTACTGAGAGAATGGGGGTGCGTGGCAGGTGGCTGGCAATGTCACAAAAGGAAAAGGCAGGAAATTCATGGTCTGAATTTCAAAGTATCTGTGGTGTAAGAGAGAGGCAGAGTGGCTCTTCCAGGCAGGGACAGGAGACAGTCATCCTCATGAACTGACAGAATCAACACACAACCCCTGAGCTATTACAGGCGTTGATAACTTGGCAACCAAGAATAGACAGCATGCTGACTGGTAGGGAAAAGACACTCTAACCACAAGCACAGGTCAGACAGTCTAACCACAAGGACAGGTCAGACAGTCTAACCACAAGGACAGCAAAAAGACACATGATTTATGAGCTCTCTTGTGCTCCCAGACACATCTTGGAAAGGAGTGGTGGAAGATGATGCCTCCTGCTTGCAGATGTAATGTTCTACTAGGGAATTCCATGAACTAACTGAGCATTTACTCACATCAAAACTGTGGAAATTAGAGAAGACTGAATTTTATTTAACAAGTATAACTTTTTTTCTTGTTTTTTTTGTTCTGACTTTAGGAATATGGGCTCCAAAGAAACAGAGATCAATTTTAGAAAAACAAACCTAAAATTTTGGCACACTTCACTTATCATGCTTCAATTTCTATCTTTCTACATGAGGTATTACTGATTATGTAAATTATAAGAGTTAAGGAAGAAAAATAAATATATTATGGAAAATAAAAAGGAGCAGTAAAAGCCATTTCAACTGATTCTCTCAAAATACCTTTCTGTGCAGGAGACCATCAATTTAAAGAATAAAATACTTCAGCTGTAATAAGCATCATAAATAGGTAACATTTATTTCCAGACTGCCTTTTCAATACTGAAGGTCACTCCACAGCTTTTCAGAAAAGCAAGCTCTATGGCAACACAACAGGCTCTTGCAAGATTACTCAGGACTATTGATATTCCTGGATATTCACATAGCTATCATGTACAAATCTGACACACTGAAGAATTCTGAACTTTCTAGTTTCATTTAATGCTGGACATTTAATGTCTCAATCTGTGTTGAACATGGCACATATCCCTCTCTGTTAATGGCATTTGTCCTATCAATGTCATCTGCTTTAGATTTCAATTTCCTAGGCAGGAGTAAAGTCTGTTTGGCAGAGAGTAAAAAGAAATGTTATAACCCTTCAGCACATTCTAATCAGGTTCTAGCTATAGTGGCTATTTAACACTATATTTTTAGATTCAACTTATGCTCCATTGGAGATCTAAGCTTCCCAAGCAGATGCTTGGTCTGTTTGGCAAAGGAATAAAATATATGGTTGCAATGTTTTGGCATTTATAATCAGATGATAGCCTCCTTAACAGTGAACTCCATATTTTCAAATTTCATTATATATGACTTCACTGAAGAGCCTGGAATGTTGTATTCAATTTGGGGAACTAGTCACAGAGATAAATTCAGGTAAATGGGGGCCAAATCAAGGATGATCATGATTTTTTTTAAATTTTCTTGTTTATACTATATTTCATAAAATATTGATCCTTTGGCATTATATATACATATATACACAGACACACACACACACACACACATATATATATATATATATACACACACATATGCATACACACACATATATAATATATACTTGTATATACATAAGTCATAGTAGACTGTTTCTGAGTTGCATCTGAGAAAACAAAGGTGTGAGTGCCTGGATGGAATCTGCCATGGAAGAATATGGGTGCTAAGAGAGAGAAATAATTTCATTCTCCTTAAAATAGACCAAAAGCACATATTTTCCATAGATCACATCAACTGTTTTCATGTAGACCCCCTATAAGAGTAGGGCTGCCTGGGGTTGTCTTATAATATTTCAAAGAGATTTGCCAGGGGTAGTGAGTAGAGTTAAGCTAGAGTTAGAGTAGAGTTAAGCTAGTAGTTCAGTAGAGTAAAGAGAAGGGTGGTAGGATCATATAAGTGCAGGAAGTAAGAAATTGTAAATGACCACCTAGAATAAACACATTTGTCTCTGGGAAGAGAACTGTAGATAAGAGATTTCAAGAATTTGGGAATTGAGTGGAGATCATTGAAATATACTTAAAATATCTCAAATTTGTGTGTTTGCTGCTCAATTGTGTCCAACCCTTAGTGACACATTGACTGTAGCCTGCCAGGCTCCTCTGTCCATGGAATTTTCCAGACAAGAATACTGGAGTGGGTTGCCATTTCCTCCTCTAGGGCATCTTCCCAACCAAGGGATTGAACCCCTGTCTCCTGTGTCTCCTGCACTGCAGGCAGGTTCTTTACCTACTGAGCCATTAGGGAAGCCATATCCCAAATTTACTCACAGATAAAGATTCAGCATTAAATATACATCAGGCACTGAAAACAATCATAGCTCATGATATTACCAGTCAAATAATACCTTTCCTAAACTTCACCTCTCTACCTAATTGCTACTTAAATCTTAAAGGAGATTAAGTTTATTTAATGGACAAAGGAGTTGAAATGCCCAAAATGGAGAAATAGAGGAAAAATAAAAACACCTTTTCATATTATTTATTGGCTTCTCACTTAGAATAAACACTTCCTGGAGAGGAAAGGACTTTAAGCTCTTATATAATACAACATATTTTAGTTGCCTAAATAAGATAGGTGCTTTTTAATCACATAAGAGAATCACTGGGCATTATTTCAGAAACTTATCTTATATGCCTTCTCAGTAATCACCCATCTGGTCCAGAGAGAGCCACTGTTCTATTTTTTCTCACTATAGATGCCACTTGTTCATTTGATAACTTACATATACAGAATTGTATGGTTCATACTCCTCTGAGTAAGGTTTGTTTCATAAAGCGTAATGTTATTGAGATTCACTCACACTGTTTAATAGTCAGTAGCTTATTCCTTTTTACTGTTGAGTAGTATTCCTTTGTATGTATGCAAAGTTGCTGAGTCACTTGAGTCATGTCTGACTCTTTGTATGCTATGGACCATAGCCTGGCAGGCTCCTCTGTCCATGAGATTCTCCAGGCAAGAATAGTGGAGGTTGGCATGCCCTCCTCCAGGGATCTTCCCAACCCAGGGGTTGAAGCCACATCCTGCACTGGCAGGCAGGGTCTTTACCACTAGTGCCACCTGGGAAACCCATTCCTTTGTATGCTATGGACCATAGCCTGGCAGGCTCCTCTGTCCATGAGATTCTCCAGGCAACAGAAGCTAAGTCGCTTCAGTCGTGTCCGACTTTGTGCAACCCCATAGATGGCAGCCCACCAGGCTCCCCCGTCCCTGGGATTCTTGAAGCAAGAACAGTGGGTTGCCATTTCCTTCTCCATTGCATGAAAGTGAAAAGTGAAAGTGAAGTCACTCAGTCGAGTCTAACTCTTAGTGACCCCATGGACTGTAGTCCACCAGGCTCTTCCATCCATGGGATTTTCCAGGCAAGAGTACAGGAGTGGGGTGCCATTGCCTTCTCTGATTCCTTTGTATAGGAAATCTCAAATTCCTTTGTATAGGAAATCTCAATTTTTTAATTCATTGACCTTTGGTGGACACCAGGACTGTTTCTAGTTTTAGGCTATTATGACTATATCTGATATGAATATTCTTGTACATTTATGTCTGTGGATATATGTTTCATTTGGTTTTTGGAAATACCTAGGAGTCAAATCGCTAGATCATAGGATAAGTTCATATTTATTTTTATAAGAAATTGCAAGAACTTTCTCCAAAGTGGTTGAACTGATTTGTTAGGAGTGTGTGTGTGTTAATTTTAGACATTCAGGTGGACATGTGAGTAATATATGGTTCTTTTGCTCTTTTTCTACTTAGTAATTCTTGAATAGTGAAAGTGGATGCTAGGAAAATGAGATCATGTTGATCACACAGGCTGCAATATACTTATAGGTTTTTTATAATATCAAAAAACATGATTACTGTTGGATGAAGTTACTATCAAAATATACAAAATGGACTTTTAAATGGAACTCAACAGTATAATTTTTCAAAAATATTTTTGACATGTATTTATTCTTTCAAACTTCTATTGTCTTCATTCTAATTATGTAAACAGGTAGGCTCTGGGAACATTACGCTTATGTCTATAACTAAAAGAAAATGAAAAGTTTGTTCATGTTAGAATAAATACTTTCTAAAATCTAAGACATCAGATGTAGGAAGCTTACTGATTATTCTAGAATATTGGAGTGCAGAATAAAGGTTTATATATTTGCTTTACCATATACTTAACCATTCATCTCTTCCATGATCCATTCATCTACCTTATATACCTGTTCTTAAATGAGATTATTGCAAGTTTTCTAGCTAATTTTATAAAACCCCCTTTAAAAGCATATTCCACATGGAGGGAAACTTCCCAGTCCTCAGCATCCCCAGATGGCTTCAACCAGACCTGCTGCCACTCCAAGTGTTCAATACCCCCAAATGATCTATTACACTATGGTGTATCTAAAATAAATAAAGGTTAAAAGATCATAAAAACAAGACCATATCCCCAAACATGTTTGTTCACCTTGGCAGTGGCAATGTAAGGACTGAATCAGATTATATCCAGCTTTCGAAGAAACTGGATCAAAACTAGGGGGCGGGGAGAAGAATCTGTCATATGAGCCACAGAGCCAAATGATACCTCCCTTAACGGTGGTGGGGAGAGGAACAGCCAATATACCCGCATCTCTGAAAGATACTTTCCTTGTCAACCAGCAAAATAAGAAGGCTATAGCTCAACTATGAAAGAATGTTGAAAGATTTAATTTCCTTATGGGTAAATATGTGAAATTTCATTAGAAGAGATTCCCCCTGATCAAGGCATGGCTTTAAAGCTGTCTTCCCAGAAAGTATTTATGATCACCATACCAACTTTAGGCCTCCCTATCATTGTTCACTTTCTGTACAACATTTATCACTTTGCAACAAACATGGAATTTATTCATTTTTTTATTCACTGAAATCACCCACTAGATTATAAGTTTTGTGATGGAAGGAATTTTTGTTGCCTGTTTTCTTACTTGCTTCACTCATTTGTGGCACATAGTGCTTATTACATACCTGTGTATCCATGTATAAAAGAATGGACATGTGAAGACTACTGAGGCAACACTGGGTCATGTTTCAGGAGAAAAAATTATATCAATGCTATGCACACATGAGGGAGTCTTCTAGAGGCAAAAGTAATATACTTGTTACATAAACACTGTCAAACAACAGATGAAGCAGGTTAGGATCATCTGGAACAAGGCAGAGCAAGGCGAACCAGTGGCAAATGGGCATGAAGGCTCATCCAGAAGAGGGACTGAGTAAGAGATAATAAAGAGTCAGGGAAACGTCAGAAGAAGTCTTTAACTGAAAGTTTTCCAACAGAAGTTAGCAGCCTTATATATCTATTGCTTCTTAAATCTAGACTGAAGATCAAACAACTTTTAGGGGGTGCCATTAAAGCACAGAGTCTCACTCAATAGAGCTCTTGAAATAAGATCAACAGTATTAAAACAAAATGGTAGCAGTACAGTGGTCACTATGTTCTAGACCTTACACTTTGAACCACTCATATGTCAAGGACTCTACCTTCTTCAGGAGGATGTTCTAATATATTTTCAGAAGATTAGATTCATAGCTGTGATCCTTTTGTAAATTTACTTAATTTAATTTATTAGAAACCTAAGACATTTTTAATCAAATAAAAAGATGGTTTACTAGTGATAATCCAGATATATAAATAAGTCTATTTTTCAACACGTTTTTCTGCTTGTGTTCAAAAATTGAAGCTTAGTACTTTTGCCTCCAATAAACTCCACACCTTGACCATATTCTCCAAATAATCCACATAAGTTATTGTAAAAAGCAGAGGGATGCCCTTTTCTGTTAACAAAATTAAACAAGACATGATGGTTATATCATTTAGTTAGAGTTCCACTGTTATAATCAATCCCTATATTACTCAGATCCAAAGACAATTGTGGGTTATATCATGGCAGAATTGGAATTTAGTTATAAGAAACTTCTAATTAATAAATACCAAGTAACTGCTTACCTAGGTTACATATCTTCTTAATTTCTTATTTTCACAGCCAAATTAAATTCAAAACAGATCTATTCTGGTTCAGACTCATGAAAGGGAAATTCAACTGTTCACGAATCTAAAAGTCACTCTGACTCTATCGTTTCTCTTCTTATGTAAGAAGAAAATAAATTAACTTTAATATAGTTACTTGTTTCAATTTAATTATTGCTATTTCGATTTAATCAAACTCTGGGAGATAGTGGAGGACAGGAGAGCCTGACATGCTGCAGTCCAAGGTGTTGCAAAGAGTCGGACATAACTTAGCAAGTGAACAACAACAACAATTTTTATCCTATATACAGTTTTCATTCAATTAAACTTACAGCTTTTGTTTCTGGTGAGTGAGAAACCTGTCACTGAATTCCATGTGAATCCCTTATCCTGTTTAGAAGTCTGCAACACTACCCAGGCCCCATGTCATTCTTGCACTCCTGATGAGGACAACCTCTTCCCTCTGCTAAAGAAAGACAAACAGTGGGCGTGTTCTTAGATTACATCACTGGTCATATAACAGGACCATTTCAAAGTCTGAGACATATAGCCTAGAGAATAACTAGAATTAAGATGGAACTTTAACTCGAGAGTCAAGATTATTTTAAAACACAAGGGATAATAATCCAGACATGTGACAAATCAAGCAGGACATAACTCCCTGCCTCTTCCATTTGATGTAAGGAATAAATGAGATAATGCATATAAAATGATTAGCACAGTATCTGGCTCATAGCAATCACTCAATGGCCTTTGGCAATATTTAAGGAAAACGTAAAATTTGAATTGTTGCATCTTTACTTCTTCAAAAATTTAACAAAAATGAAATGATAATGAAAGTTATACCAATAAAATTTCTAAATTAATATAAATAATCTTTTACAGCAAAATGAAAATAATAGTATTATTTATTTTAAGAAATGCTGAAGTTTGGGGATATTGTAGAGAATCTTAAAGAGTGAAGTGAGTATAGATATCTGTGATGACACTTGTAAGCTTTTAAATTCAGAGACACTGATTCTAGGACACAGAGTTCTATTCAAAATTTACAGGAGTTATTTTTTTTTTTAACTTGAACAAAACATCCAGTAATGAAGATATATTCAGATAATCCTTAGGTAGATATTCATAATATGATATATTGGTAATAAATTGTCAATTCACAGAAGTCATAAAGCAGTCTAAGTTTAAAATGCACATTGAGGCAAAGTAAAATAATTTAAACATTCAATTAAACAAAAATCTGTTAGACAGTAAATAATTATAAAATGCTGGTAAGAATGCAAAATAATTGATTTAGACATGACATATTTTACTTTATTCTGATCCAATGCCTTGCAAAACACAGATTTGAGTGTATTTTTAGAATGTGGCTAGCTTGTTACACCAAAAACTATCATCAGTTCAGTTCAGTCGCTCAGTCATGTCCGACTCTTTGCGACCCCATGAATCGCAGCAAGCCAAGCCTCCTTGTCCATCACCATCTCCCGGAGTTCACTCACACTCACGTCCATCGAGTCCGTGATGCCATCCAGCCATCTCATCCTCGGTCGTCCTCTTCTCCCCCTGCCCCCAATCCCTTCCAGCATCAGAGTCTTCCAATGAGTCAACTCTTCACATGAGGTGGCCAAAAGACTGGAGCTTCGGCTTTAGCATCATTCCTTCCAAAGAAATCCCAGGGCTGATCTTCAGAATGGACTGGTTGGATCTCCTTGCAGTCCAAGGGACTCTCAAGAGTCTTCTCGAACACCACAGTGCAAACGCATCAATTCTTCGGCGCTCAGCCTTCTTCACAGTCCAACTCTCACATCCATACACGACCACAGGAAAAAACATAGCCTTGACTAGACGTATCTCAGTCAGCAAAGTAATGTCTCTGCTTTTGAATATACTATCTAGGTTGGTCATAACTTTTCTTCCAAGGAGTAAGCGTCTTTTAATTTCATGGCTGCAGTCACCATCTGCAGTGATTTAGGAGTCCCCCAAAACTAAAGTCTGACACTGTTTCCACTGTTTCCCCATCTATTTCCCAGGAAGTGATGGGACCAGATGCCATGATCTTTGTTTTCTGAATGTTGAGCTTTAAGTCAACTTTTTCACTCTCCTCTTTCACTTTCATCAAGAGGCTTTTTAGCTCCTCTTCACTTTCTGCCATAAGGGTAGTGTCATCTGCATATCTGAGGTTATTGATATTTCTCCCGGCAATCTTGATACTAGCTTGTTTCTTCCAGTCCAGCGTTTCTCATGATGTACTCTGCATAGAAGTTAAATAAGCAGGGTGACAATATACAGCCTTGACGTACTCCTTTTCCTATTTGGAACCAGTCTGTTTTTCCATGTCCAGTTCTAACTGTTGCTTCCTCACCTGCATACAGATTTCTCAAAGGCAGGTTAAGTGGTCTGGTATTCCCATCTCTTTCAGAATTTTCCACAGTTGATTGTGATCCACACAGTCAAAGGCTTTGGCATAGTCAATAAAGCAGAAATAGATGTTTTTCTGGAACTCTCTTGCTTTTTCCATGATCCAGTGGATGTTGGCAATTTGATCTCTGGTTCCTCTGCCTTTTCTAAAACCAGCTTGAACATCAGGGAGTTCACGGTTCACGTATTGCTGAAGTCTGGCTTGGAGAATTTTGAGCCTTACTTTACTAGCATGTGAGATGAGTGCAATTGTGCGGTAGTTTGAGCATTCTTTGCCATTGCCTTCCTTTGGAATTGGAATGAAAACTGACCTTTTCCAGTCCTGTGGCCACTGCTGAGATTTCCAAACTTGCTGGCTGTTCATGAGTTTGAGTGCAGCACTTTCACAGCATCATCTTTCAGGATTTGAAACAGCTCTACTGGAATTCCATCACCTCCACTAGCTTTGTTCGTAGTGATGCTTTCTAAGGCCCACTTGACTTCACATTCCAAGATGTCTGGCTCTAGATTAGTGATCACATCATCATGATTATCTGGGTCGTGAAGATCTTTTTTGTACAGTTCTTCTAACTATCATAGCATCCATATTTTATAAAGCTATAAAACTTATAAAAGTGGAGATATCAGCTTGAATTACTCAACAATTCCAGTATTATGACTCATCCACATGTATCCCTGATGATAAATATAAAATAATTTACCCAGAAAGACTGATAACATCATTAACAATATACCAATTTTATCATTATGTTCATTAAAAGCAAAGGAGGACATTTTCTTTGGAGAAATTTGGCTTCTAAACCATCCTGACATTTTAAATAAGAGCCATACCAACACTGAATAACCCAGTCTCCAAAATATCCAAGATGCTAGGGAAGCAATAAAATTATTCAGTATAATTTGCTCTTTAAATTTCATCTTCATTTATAGTACATTAGTGACTGAAAAAAGTATACATATATATGTGTGTGTATATATATATATATATGTGTGTGTAAAATTTCAACTAAATGTATGAAAGATTGAGGGCAAGAAGAGAAGGGTGCAACAGAGGATGAGATGGTTGGACGCCATCACCGACTCAATGGACTTGTGTTTGAGCAAACTCCTGGAGATATATATGTATATATATATATTTTTTGTCATTTTTAAATGACATTTTGACATTTTTTATGTCGGTGTGTCTGTCGCAGATCATGAGCTCTAAGCTCTAAGCTTTTAAGGTCTTGGATATAAATGTTCTTATTACTCTATAACTAGTTTTTAAATTTTTTCCTCTTATCATTTGTTTTGTCCCATTAGATGTATTTTCTTCACTTTTATTTTTCAGAATGAAAGGTGAACTAAAAATTTCATATATACTTTTTTCAAAAGACTTTTTTTTAATTTAATGGAAATCATCAGTAGTATGAAGACCCAGAGGAAAATTGGCAAAAAAAATAAATAATATTAAATACAATTTTTTTTCAAAACAGTTTTATGAGAATGACTTTTGATATCTTTAAACAAGACCTGAAATAATCTGGGGACCACATTTTTGTTGCTGTTACTGTTTTTGTTAACCAAGGACCTGGTGGAAAAAGTGAAAGTCCCCCACCTTTTTTTTTTTTTTTTCCAAAATACATTTTGTAAAGGTTTTTATACACTTCCCTTATAAAATTTAACAAGTTATAGAGTTACTGGGCTTCACCAGTGGCTCAGATGGTAAAGAAACTACCTGTAATGCAGGAGACACAGGAGATGTTGGTTCAGTCCCTGGGTAGGGAAAGATCCCCTGCAGAAGGGCAGGGCCATCCACTCCAGTATTCTTGCCTGGAGAATCTCATGGACAGAGGAGCCTGGAGGGCTATAGTCCATAAGATCTCAAAGAGTCAGACATCATTGAAGCCATGAGCACACATAGAATTATTACTGGAGAAAGTCTTACTTGAAAAGCTCTTAGAAATCATGAGATGGCACAGCTTTCCTGTGCTCCACTCCAAGCTTACTTATGCACTTTGAAGGTAAGGGTATGAGTTCTCTGAATACACTTAAGTATTTTTTAATTAATTACAAAAGAGTTATCTTTGAAAAGTCTGCAAAATAAATTTATCAGGGATTATCTCTATAAAAGAAATTTGTTTATATGAAACAAATTTTTGTGTTGCTCTTATAAGCCAAAATATGACCATTCTTTTTGATGAATGATGAATCATTATGGCTTTTTCTATTTGAAGAATATGAGATAATTAGATAATCTTTATAAGTTTTTTGTCCTATATACAGTTTGAATTATACAGAGTTTGAAATCATAATAATAGATAGATGTATGGATGGAGGGAAGGAAGGAAAATAAAAAGACAGAGATAGGAATAATAATACAGTTTTTGGATTATATTAAAGCTCTGTGGAAAGCAAATCACTAAATTTTAAAACAGGCATTTGAATCTTCTTTAACTCACAAAATCAAGTACATTTATACTGTTGGCAGTGACTTTGGATATCATATCATTTTCCAAGTGTAGGGTATTTCTTAATGAAGCATTCGGTGACATACTTATTAAAATGTCAGAAGCTTTTCATCAGAAATATCTTAAAAAAATTTTTTTGTTGTTGTTGCTAGTGGTCTGTTTTGGAAGGAAGAATATCTGTATTAGTCTCTGCTGTGTCTGTCTGTAGGAGCATCTGTGCTATCTGTACTAGTCTCTTTCACCTCTTTCACACGTTATTCCTTTTTTTTTTTTTTAATTGACGGATAATTCCTTTACAGAATTTTGTTCTTTTCTGTCAAACCTCAACATGAATCAGCCATAGGTATACCTATATCCCCTCCCTTTTGAAGCTCCCTCCTATCTCCCTCCCCATTCCACCCTCTAGGTTGATACAGAGACACTTTTGAATTTCCTGAGCCATACAGCAAATTTCCATTGGCTATCTATTTTACATATAGTAATGTATGTTTCCATGTTACTCTTTCCATACAGCTCACCCTCTCCTCCCTTCTTCCCATGTCCATAGGGCAGCAATGGAGAAACAGACATAGACTTACATTATTCCTTTTAAACAGCAAAGAAAATGAAACTGTCTCTATGTCTCTTTTTCTCCAGCTCATGTATCTTCTTTATTTCCCAGGTGATGATGATTCATCATCCTTTGTTAACTTTTCACCCAGCCACCTCCAGGTTTTTAATGCCTCTCAACCAGATGCACTCTGACCAGGCTGGAGCAGAGTGATGCCAAAGCAGCCTCCATTTGTGACACAATTTCCCATGATCATTTTTAGTAGCCGATTTTTCAATACTATTGAACTATAGCACTCTAACTCTCCCTTTTGGAGAAGGAAATGGCAACCCACTCCAGTGTTCTTGCCTGGAGAATGCCAGGGACAGGGAAGCCTGGTGGGCTGCAGTCTGTGGGGTCGCACAGAGTCGGACACAACTGAAGCAACTTAGCAGCAGCCCCAGCAGCAGCAACAACTATCCTTTTTCATTTCATTTTGTCTTTTATATATTTTTTAATATCTCTTAGATTTTTTTCTGTTGACAAAAGGCCCTATTGAAGCCATTTTCTATGCAGACTTTTACTAAGATCATTGATATCTCTGCTAAAAGAAAAATATAAAACCACTTGGTTCTGATTTATTTTATGCAAATATCTTCCACACTTCTAAAAGTAAAAATAAATAATAACTCATTTAATTTCAGACATTAAAATATAGCTGTTTCTTAAATGATATGAAAAGGATACAATTTGAAACTTCATAAAAGTGTATTTTCAAGGGATAGCACAAATTTTAGATTACAGGTAAAAAACCTCAGTATTTAACTGTTTATCATTATAACTTGGATTCAACTCTTCTCTCACCTGCTTCCCCAACATAGGTGCCTCTGAACATAGTTATAAGACATAGTCTGTGGAAGTCTAAAAGTCAAATTACACTCAGTAGATAGTACTTTTTCAAGTATTTTAAAATCCTGTAAATTTTTATTTATCAACAATAAGTAGAAGACATTCTTCTGTTATTTAACGTTATTTTTCAATGCTTTTCCTAACACTAATAAATATTTTCTAAATATAGAAAAAAGTCAGCATAACAAATAATTATTATCACTGGTTTATTTCAACATAGGTTAGGTAGCCTATTTGTTAAAGCAAGGTGAGGTGGCCTTGAGTCAAAGAATAAATTATCATTTGTATTATTTGTATGATTTATCATTGCAATCTCTTTTATTGTAGTTATTTCTATTTGGATGCTAAATGCACCAGGGATTTCTTTATCCTTTCATGGGAATTTTCTTCAATCATGTGATCGATTCAATTTTTATTGAATTCCAGATGTAGGAGACATGACTCAAGCTATATTTCATGAAAATCTCTATGTCTGAAATTTTGTCTCAACAGACAGATTTCATGACAAAATGTTCTTGTGAGGCTAAATCTAAAGTTTTTGTTTTTCTTTTTTTCTACCCTCATTTTTCACTGTTTGTAGATAAAATACTTCTCCTTTCTTAAAGAGCACAAAACATATGAGCTATAGGTCAAAACACATCCCACTAAATGCCATGGATTATTATATTATCCAGTATGGTAGATACATATTATCCAGTATGGTAGAAACATATTCTGATTATTCCAATTTTATTAGTGTGGAATCTGAGACTATGGGGTTGCTTCCTATCATGCCATTTTGAAGTAGCAGAGTTAACAGTTAACACTCATGATTTCTGATGGCAAATGTCATATCATTTCAAACTTCCAGATTGCCCCAATTCACCAAGAACTCAAGCTATAAAACTGTAATATAGAAACAATATCAAATGAGACTATAAATTTAAATAATTCAGATTTGTGTGTATTTCATTCAAAAGTAAATTCTAGCTGTTTCATTTGGGGAACATTGTATTTTATTTTGAAATTCATATTTATTATCAAATCAATATTCAATATTTTATTTATAATCAGTGCATTTAAATAACAATTCTGGGATTCGGGGAAGTAAATTAGTTATGCATATTGATTATAGTAAGAAGCATTTCATGCCTATGCTCCTGTTACAACATTGAATTTCTACTTCATCTATTGTTGGAGATTTTAATTTATAAAAAGTAAAATATGAGGCTGTCCTAAGATGGCAGAGGAATAGGACAGGGAGACCAATTTCTCCCCCACAAATTCATCAAAAGAACATTAAAACGCTGAGTAAATTCCATAAAACAACTTCTGAATGCCAGCAGAGGACATCAGGCACCCAGAAAAGAAGATCATTGTCTTCAAAAACAGGTAGGAAAAAATATAAAAGACAAAAAAAGAGACAAAAGAGGTAGGGAGGGTGCTCCATCCTGGGAAGGGAGTCTTAAAAAAAGAGAAGTTTCCAAACACTAGGAAACACTCTCACTGCCAAGTCTGTGGCGAGACTTGGAAGCACAGAGGGCAACATAACAGGGAGGAAATAAATAAATAATTAAAACCCAAAGATTACGAGCCCAATGGTAACTCCCCCAGCGGAGAAACAGCACAGACGCCTGCATCTGCCACTAGCAAGCGGGGGCTGGGCTGGGAGGCGTGGGCTGCATTGTTTTTTAAGGATCCAGCCTAATGACCCGAGTGTAACCAGAGCGAACTAACTTGGGCTAGCAAACCAGACTGTGGGACAGCTACCATGCAAAAAGCTCTAACATAAGACACCACCAGGACTGTGCACAGAGCAAAGGATGGAACAGAATTAGCTGGCTGCAGACCATCCCCCTCCAGTGACAGGCAGCCAGAGCCGAAAGGGCCGGAAGGGGGCAATAGCAGCCCCAGAGAGATATTAACTACTAAACTGCAAACAGGCCTCTTCGCTAATTAAGACTTCTTGGGGTTCTGGACAGTCATCATCCGCCTGAGAAGGTGCGACAGTTGTACACCCAGAAAACTGAGCAGCAGGGACAAGAGAGGTGATAAGTGGCAGCAATCGCGCTCACCAAACACCTGAGCTACTCGGACCTGGGAAGGGCACAAAATGCAGGGCCAATCGAGTCTGTGCCTCTGAGGACTATCTGAGTGCCTGAGCCTGAGTGGCTTAGACCTAGGAGGTGCATGCAGCCCAGGGTCGGCCTCTGACCGTTCCTGGCAGAGCAACCTAGAGCCTGAGCTGTGTGCGCCGTGAGTGGGGGCAGGCCCAGCGTGGCTGAGACACTGCGAGCACACGCCAGTGTTATTTGTTTGCAGCATCCTTCCCTCCCCACAGCACGACTGAACAAGTGAGCCTAAAAAAGAGTGTCGACCACCGCCCCCCTTGTGTCAGGGTGGAAATCAGACAGTGAAGAGACCAGCAAACAGAAGAAGCTAAAACAGAAGAAACTGCCTTGGAAGTGACAGGTGCAATAGATTAAAACTCTGTCATTAGTAGCAACTACATAGGAAGGGGCCTATAGATCTTGAGAAATATAAGCTGGACCAAGGAACTATCCGAAAATGAACTGACCCCACACTGCCCACAACAACACCAGAGAAAGTTCTAGAAATATCTTTATTATTTTTATGATCATTCTTTCTTTTGCTTGCTTTTTCTTCTTTTCTTTTTCTTTTTTTAACTTTTTTAACTTTTAAGTCCTCTATTTCTCCTTTAATTTTCATTTTTATAGCCTACTATTACTTTTCAAAAAAAGACCCTATATTTAAAGCAAACTTCATATATATATAATTCTTCTGACTTTTTTTTTTTCTTCTTCTTTTCTTTAATATTGTATTTTTTGAAAATCCAACCTCTACTCTAGATTTTTAATCTTTGCTTTTTGGTATTTGTTATCAATTTTGTACCTTCAAAAAACCCAATCTTCAGTACCCATTTTTACTTAAGAGTGAGATTACTGGCTTGACTGCTCTCTCCTCCTTTGGACTCTCCTTTTTCTCCACTAGGTCGCCTCTGTCTCCTCCCTCCCCCTTCTCTTCTCTGCCCAACTCTGTGAATCTCTGTGTTCCAGACGGTGGAGAACACTTAGGGAACTGACTACTGGCTGGATCTGTCTCTCTCCTTTTCATGCCCCTCTTTTATCCTCCTGGCCACCTGTGTCTCCTTCCTCCCTCTCCTCTTCTCTGTACAACTTCATGAACATCTTTGAGTGGTCCAGACTGCTCTGTGGAGTGCACATAAGGAAGTGATTACTGGCTAGCTTGCTCTCTCCTCTTTTGATTCCACCTCATCTCATTCGGGTCACCTCTAACACCCCCTCCCTCTTATCTTCTTCATGTAACTCTGTGAACCTCTCTGGGTGTCCCTCAATGTGGAGAAACTTTTCATCTTTAAACCTAGATGTTTAATCAACAGTGTGGTATAGAAGGAGAAGTCTTGAGACTACAGTAAAAATAAAACTGAAAACCAGAAGCAGGAGGCTTAAGTCCAAAGCCTGAGAACATCAGAGAACTCCTGACTCCAGGGAACATTAATTGATAGGGGCTCATCAAACGCCTCCATACCTACACTGAAACCAAACATCACCCAAGGACTAACAAGTTCCAGTGCAAGACATACCATGCAAATTCTCCAGCAACACAGGAACACAGACCTGAGCTTCAATATAGAGGCAGCTCAAAGTTACTCCAAAACCACTGACATCTCATAACTCATTACTGGACACTTCATTGAACTCCAGAGAGAAGAAATCCAGCTTCACCCACCAGAACACTGACACAAGCTTCCCTAACCAAGAAGCCTTGACAAGCCACTGATACAACCCCATCCACAGTGAGGAAACTCCATAATAAAGAGAACGCCACAAACTGCCAGAATACAGAAAGGGGACACCAAATGCAGCAATATAAACAAGATGAAGAGACAGAGGAATACCCAGTAGGCAAAGGAACAGGAGAAATGCCCACTAAACCTAACAAAAGAGGAAGAGATAGGGAATCTACCTGAGAAAGAATTCCGAATATTGATAGTGAAAATGATCCAAAATCTTGAAATCAAAAAGTAATTACAGATAAATAGCCTAGAGACAAGGACTGAAATGCAAGAAAGGTTTAACAAGGACCTAGAAGAAATAAAAAAGAGTCAATATATAATGAATAACGCAATAAATGAGATCAGAAACACTCTGGAGGCAACAAATAGTAGAATAATGGAGGCAGAAGATAGGATTAGTGAAATAGAAGATAGAATGGTAGAAATAAATGAATCAGAGAGGAAAAAAAGAAAAACGAATTAAAAGAAATGAGGACAATCTCAGAGACCTCCAGGACGATATGAAATGCTCCAACATTCGAATTATAGGAGTCCCAGAAGAAGAAGACAAAAAGAAAGACCATGAGAAAATACTTGAGCAAATAATAGTTGAAAACTTCCCTAAAATGGGGAAGGAAATAATCACCCAAGTCCAAGAAACCCAGAGAGTCCCAAACAGGATAAACCCAAGGTGAAACACCCCAAGACACATATTAATCAAATTAACAAAGATCAAACACAAAGAACAAATATTAAAAGCAGCAAGGGAAAAACAACAAATAACACACAAGAGGACTCCCATAAGGATAACAGCTGATCTTTCAATAGAAACTCTTCAGGCCAGGAGGGAATGGCAAGACATACTTAAAGTGATGAAAGAAAATAACCTACAGCACAGATTACTGTACCCAGCAAGGAACTCATTCAAATATGAAGGAGAAATCAAAAGCTTTACAGACAAGCAAAAGCTGAGAGAATTCAGCACCACCAAACCAGTTCTCCAGGAAACACAAAAAGGGTGTATAAACCCAAACCCAAAACAATAAAGTAAATGGCAATGGGATCATACTTATCACTAATTACCTTAAACGTAAGTGAGTTGAATGTCCCAACCAAAAGACAAAATCTGGCTAAATGGATACAAAAACAAGACCCCTATATATGTTGTCTACAAGAGACCCACCTCAAAACAAGGGACATATACAGACTGAAAGTGAAGGGCTGGAAAAAGATATTCCATGCAAACAGAGACCAAAAGAAAGGAGGAGTAGCAATACTCATATCAGATAAAATAGGCATTAAAACAAAGGCTGTGAAAAGAGACAAAGAACGACACTACATAATGATCAAAGGATCAATCCAAGAAGAAGATATAACAATTATAAATATATATGCACCCAACATAGGAGCACTGCCATATGTAAGACAAATGCTAACAAGTATGAAAGGGGAAATTAACAATAACACAATAATAGTGGGAGACTTTAATACCCCACTCACACCTATGGATAGATCAACTAAACAGAAAATTAACAAGGAAACACAAACTTTAAATGATACAATAGACCAGTTAGACCTAATTGATATCTGTAGGACATTTCACCCCAAAACAATGTATTTCACCTTTTTCTCTAGTGCTCATGGAACCTTCTCCATGATAGATCACATCCTGAACCATAAATATAGCCTTGATAAATTCAAAAAAATTGAGATCATTCCAAGCATCTTTTCTGACCAAAATACAGTAAGATTAGGTCTCAATTACAGGAGAAAAATATTAAAAATTCCAACATATGGAGGCTGAACAACATCCTTCTGAATAGCCAAAAAATCACAGAAGAAATCAAAAAAGAAATCAAAATATGCATAGAAAAAAACCATTAGCCAGACTCATCAAGAAACAAGGGTAGAAAAATCAAATCAATAAAATTAGAAATGAAAATGGAGAGATCACAACAGACAACACAGAAATACAAAGGATCATAAGAGACTACTACAGCAATTATATGCCAATAAAATGGACAACGTGGAAGAAATGGACAAATTCTTAGAAAACTACAACTTTCCAAAACTGAACCAGGAAGAAATAGAAAATCTTAACAGACCCATCACAAGCATGGAAATTGAAACTGTAATCAGAAATCTTCCAGCAAACAAAAGCCCAGGTCCAGATGGCTTCACAGCTAAATTCTACCAAAAATTTAGAGAAGAGCTAACACCTATCCTACTCAAACTCTTCCAGAAAATTGCAGAGGAAGGTAAACTTCCAAACTCATTCTATGAGGCCACCATCACCCTAATACCAAAACCTGACAAAGATGCCATAAAAAAGAAAACTACAGGCCAATATCACTGATGAACACAGATGCCAAAATCCTTAACAAAATTCTAGCAATCAGAATCCAACAACACATTAAAAAGATCTTACACCATGACCAAGTGGGCTTTATCCCAGAGATGCAAGGATTCTTCAATATCTGCAAATCAATCAATGTAATTCACCATGTTAACAAATTGAAAAATAAAAGCCATATGATTATCTCAGTAGATGCAGACAAAGCCTTTGACAAAATTCAACATTCATTTATGATAAAAATTCTCCAGAAAGCAGGAATAGAAGGAACATAACTCAACATAATAAAAGCTATATATGACAAACCCACAGCAAACATTATCCTCAATGGTGAAAAATTGAAAGCATTTCCCCTAAAGTCAGGAAGAAGACAAGGGTGCCCACTTTCACCACTACTATTCAACATAGTTCTGGAAGTTTTGGCCACAGCAATCAGCAGAAAAAGAAATAAAAAGAATCCAAATTGGAAAAGAAGAAGTAAAATTCTCACTGTTGGCAGATGACATGATCCTCTACATAGAAAACCCTAAAGACTCCACCAAAAAATTATTAGAACTAATCAATGAATACAGTAAATTTGCAGGATATAAAATCAACACACATAAATCCCTTGCATTCCTATACACTAATAATGAGAAAATAGAAAAAGAAATTAAGGAAACAATTCCATTCACCATTGCAATGAAAAGAATACTTCTGAATATATCTACCTAAAGAAACTAAAGACCTATATATAGAAAACTATAAAACACTGCTGAAAGCAATCAAAGAGGACACTAATAGATGGAGAAATATACCAAGTTCACGGATCGGAAGAATCAATATAGTGAAAATGAGTATACTATCCCTAGCAATCTACAGATTCAATGCAATCCCTACCAAGCTACCAGCGGTATTTTTCACAGAGCTAGAACAAGTAATTTCACAAATTATATGGAAATACAAAAAACCTCGAATAGCCAAAGCAATCTTGAGAAAGAAGAATGGAACTGGAGGAATCAACCTGCCTGACTTCAGGCTCTACTACAAAGCCACAGCCATCAAGACAGTATGGTACTGGCACAAAGACAGAAATATAGATCAATGGAACAAAATAGAAAGCCGGAGATAAATCCACACACCTATCACAACTTATCTTTGACAAAGGAAGAAAGAATATACAATGGATTGAAGACAATCTCTTTAACAAGTGGTGTTGGGAAAACTGGACAACCACTTGTAAAAGAATGAAACTAGAACACTTTCTAACGCCATACACAAAAATAAACTTAAAATGGATTAAGGATCAAAACATAAGACCACAAACTATAAAACTCCTAGAGGAGAACATAGGCAAAACACTCTCCAACATAAATCATAAAAGGGGTTATATACATATCTGATTCACTTTGCTATACAGTAGAAACTAACAATCAGACTTAAATTGAAGAAACTAGAGAAACTAGTCCATTCAGGTATGACCTAAATCAAATCCCCTATGATTATACAGTGGAAGTGAAAAACAGATTCAAGGGATTAGATCTGATAGACAGAGTGCCTGAAGAACTAGCACAGAGGTTCATGATATCGTACAGGAGGCAGTGATCAAGATCATCCCCAAGAAAAACAAATGGAAAAAGGCAAAATGGTGGTCTGAAGAGGCCTTACAAAATAGCTGAGAAAAGAAGAGAAGCTAAAGGCAAAGGAAAAAGGAAAGATATACCCAAGAGACAGTAGGCACTGAGAGAGGGCATCAGAGGTCAGACAGACAGAAACCACAATCACAGACAACTGTGGACTATGGTATTGACTTACCCAGGAGACAAGTCTCCAGATCAAGCAATAGGGTTTAACTATTACTTTAATGTTTCCTAGAAAGGAAATGTGTCTAATATATTTATGATAAAAGCTACACAATACATAGTTGATGAAAAATGAATGTGTTCAATTCTTAGATAAGTTGTGACTGGGTTAGTAATTGTATGATGCTGCTGAAATTCCTTAGAATGGCCATGTTTGATATAAATTTAAGAGCCACAAGTGAAAGCCAAATGGGTGATATTAAAAGAAAAAGATGGCAAAACCAATACAATTTTGTAAAGTAATCAGCCTCCAATTAAAATAAATAAAATTATATTAAAAAAAGAAAAAGAAACAGGCAAATTTAATAATATATTTTGGTAAAGTAATATATCTAATTTTCAACAGTTTATTGTGATCCATATAGTGAAAGGCTTTGGAATAGTCAATAAAGCAGAAATAGATGTTTTTCTGGAACTCTCTTGCCTTTTCCATGATCCAGCAGATGTTGGCAATTTGATCTCTGGTTCCTCGGCCTTATCTAAAACCAGCTTGAAAATCAGGAAGTTCACGGTTCACGTATTGCTGAAGTCTGGCTTGGAGAATTTTGAACATTACTTTACTAGCAAGTGAGATGAATGCAATTGTGCAGTAGTTTGAGCATTCTTTGGCATTGCTTTTCTATGGGATTGGAATGAAAATTGACCTTTTCCAGTCCTATGGCCACTGCTGAGTTTTCCAAATTTGCTGGCATGTTGAGTGCAGCACTTTCACAGCATCATCTTTCAGGATTTGAAACAGCTCTACTGGAATTCCATTACCTCCACTAGCTTTGTTCATAGTGATGCTTTCTAAGGCCCACTTGACTTCACATTCCAAGATGTCTGGCTCTAGATGAGTGATCACACCATCGTGATTATCTGGATCATGAAGATCTTTTTGGTACAGTTCTGTGTATACTTGCCACCACTTCTTCATATTTTCTGCTTCTGTTAGGTTCATACTATTTGCGTCCTTTATCGAGCCCATCTTTGCATGAAATGTTCCCTTGGTATCTCTAACTTTCTTGAAGAGATCTCTAGTCTTTCCCATTCTGTTGTTTTCCTCTATTTCTTTGCGTTGATCGCTGAGGAAGGCTTTCTTATCTCTTTTTGCTATTCTTTGGAACTCTGCATTCAGATGCTTATATCTTTCTTTTTCTCCTTGGCTTTTCACTTCTCTTCTTTACACACCTATTGGTAAGGCCTCCCCAGAGAGCCATTTTGCTTTTTGCATTTCTTTTCCATGGGGATGGTATTGATCCCTGTCTCCTGTACAATGCCACGCACCTCATTCCACAGTTCATAGGCACTCTATCTATCAGATCTAGGACCCTAAATCTATTTCTCACTTCCACTGTATAATCATAAGGGATTTGATTTATGTCATACCTGAATGGTCTAGCAGTTTTCCCTACTTTCAACAGTTTAAGTCTGAGTTTGATAATAAGGAGTTCATTATCTGAGCCACAGTCAGCTCCTGGTCTTGTTTTTGTTATTGACTATGCCAAAACCTTTGACTGTGTGGATCACAAGAAACTGTGGAAAATTCTGAAAGAGATGGGAATACCAGACCACCTGACCAGCCACTTGAGAAATCTGTAAGCAGGTCAGGAAGCAACAGTTAGAACTGGACATGGAAAAACAGAATGGTTCCAAATAGGAAAAGGAGTACGTCAAGGCTGTATATTGTTACCCTGCTTATTTAACTTATATGCAGAGTACATCATGAGAAATGCTGGACTGGAAGAAACACAAGCTGGAATCAAGATTGCTGGGAGAAATATCAATAACCTCAGAAATGCAGATGACACCACCCTCATGGCAGAAAGTGAAGAGGAATTAAAGAGCCTTCTGATGAAAGTGAAAGAGGAGAGTGCAAAAGTTGGCTTAAAGCTCAACATTCAGAAAACAAAGATCATGGCATCTGGTCCCATCACTTCATGGGAAATAGATGGGGAAACAGTGGAAACAGTGTCAGACTTTATTTTGGGGGGACTCCTAAATCACTGCAGATGGTGACTGCAGCCATGAAATTAAAAGACACTTACTCCTTGGAAGAAAAGTTATGACCAACATAGATTACATATTCAAAAGCATTGACATTACTTTGCCGACTAAGGTCCATCTAGTCAAGGCTATGGTTTTTCCTGTGGTCATGTATGGATGTGAGAGTTGGACTGTGAAGAAGGCTGAGCGCCGAAGAATTGATGCTTTTGAACTGTGGTGTTGGAGAAGACTCCTGAGAGTCCCTTAGACTGCATGGAGATCCAACCAATCCATTCTGAAGGAGATCAGCCCTGGGATTTCTTTGGAAGGAATGATGCTAACTGAAACTCCAGTCCTTTGGCCACCTCATGCGAAGAGTTGACTCACTGGAAAAGACTCTGATGCTGGGAAGGATTGGGGGCAGGACGAAAAGGGGACAACAGAGGATGAGATGGCTGGATGGCATCACAGACTTGATGGACGTGAGTCTGAGTGAACACCGGGAGTTGGTGATAAACAGGGAGGCCTGGTGTGCTGCGATTCATGGGGTAGCAAAGAGTCGGACATGACTGTGTGACTGAACTGAACTGAACTGAATATATCTAAAGTACCATTTCAGTATGTAATCACTTTTATTTTTGTATAATCAAAATAAAATTATTAAGAAAAGAATGTTTTTCATACTGATTCTTAGACATCTGTGTTGTGTCTTATTTTCACAACATATTTCAATTTTAATTAGCCACATTTAAAGTGCTATATAGCCACATCTGGCTGATTTTATTGGACAGCACAACTCTGACTTAGCCTGATACTTTCTTTACAATAATCTCTTAAGATATTTCCTACGTTATGAGTTGGGCTTCCCTGGTGGCTCAGTGATAAAGAAACCACCTGCCAATGCAAGAGAAGTGGTTCTGATCCCTGGGTGGAGAAAATCCCCTGGAGAAGAAAATGGAAAGCCACTCCAGTATCTTGCTTGGGAAATTCCATGGACAGAGGAGCATGGTAGGCTAGAATCCACGGAGTAGCAAAAGATTAAGCAACTTAGTGACTAAAAACTAAACCTTTATGTATTACTTCTGTTTTGCATGTAGAATTTATACCTTCTTCTGACTAACACTGTGAGACTATCAACTCTCAAGTTATAGAATGGTCCTCTATTTCTTGAGGCCCAATTATTTTGCTGCATTCTGTTTTTAATACATTAAGATTATAAAATAATTATAATATTAGAACTATCATAATATCTACTAGAATTAATTTTAAAGATGCTGACATATTTTTAAGTGAGATTCTGAGAAGTTCGAAGAGCAGAGGACATAACTTTTATCAAACTTGACTATTCTGATTCTTTAAAAATTATTTCCCAGCTCTTGATAGCATTTTCAATAGTACATACTTTCTAACAAAGACATAATACACAATCCACATGGAATGCATGTGTCTGTATGTTGAGACAGAGAGAGAGTGCACAAAACTGATTATCTGACTACTGCTGTATTTTTACTCATAGTATTGAGAATAGAGTGTTTTTTGTTTTGTTTCTCTTCTACCTAAACAGGTCATCATATAGACAAAAATGTGGCCATCTGTTATCATTACCTCTGTTGGATTCTTCTGAAGACATTAGAGAGGAATAAATGACCTGGAAAATTCAGTCTATAGAAAAGTCTATTGTACTTATCTCTGTTATTTCCACTGCTATGCATCACAGAAATCTTAGAACAATATGATTTGCTATACTGACATATAAACACAAAACTCTTTTTTCACCTTGTTCTTTATCCCAGGTAAATCTCAGAAATCTTTTAATACTTTCTATTCCATGCTGCTGCTAAGTCGCTTCAGTCGTGTCCAACTCTTTGTGACCCCAGAGACTGCAGCCCATCAGGCTCCCCTGTCCCTGGGATTCTCCAGGCAAGAACACTGGAGTGGGTTGCCATTTCCTTCTCTAATGCATGAAAGTGAAACATGAAAGTGAAGTCGCTCAGTCGTGTCTGACTCTTAGTGACCCCATGGACTACAGCCCACCAGGCTCCTCCATCCATGGGATTTTCCAGGCAAGAGTACTGGAGTGGGGTTCCATTGCCTTCTCCATATGCTAGAGAAATATCAAATATTTTAAATGTTAAAATGTTATTAAAATTTACATTAAGTGTGTAATAATGGAATGTTTTATTATTTCAAAAATTTACTTATTTGAGAAATACATAGGCAGTATGATGTGCCTAGTATAATCTATTGTCCTTGATTAAGTATATGAGATGGTGGTCAAGCAACCTTGGAGAGTTCCAACATTCTATAAAGCAGAAAGAAGGAATAAGTATATAAAAATAAGTAATATAGGCAACCACAAATCTTTCAAGTTTCTTCATGTCCCTGAAACCTACCTGTTCCATCTTATGTATAAGCATGGCCCCCTGAATCACCTAAATCATGTGTAATCAAAAACTTTGCTGAAAGTATTGTATTTCTTATTTTTCCATCTTCAACATGTCAGGGGTAAATCAGGTAAGAAAAAAGGTTTGAAAAATAAATAAGATAGTATTGAAGATATTTGCAACCATGGTCAAATACTAGATTTGAGTAAGCACAGGTTCTGGTGCCACTATATGCAATTTACAAGCTACAAGATAAATTTTTATAGACAATCAATTATATGTTTTATATATGAGCCAATCACTAAAAAACGTATAGAGATACTGATTTCTAAGTCAGAACACAAGAAAACGTGGTTAGCTTCTTTTCAAGGGAAGCAATATGTATTTGTAAAGTATATCCTACTTGAAATCATATTCAAAAATTTTTTGAAATGGAAGTACTGCCTCAAAGTATACCAAGGCAGAATACTGTCACTTAGGAATCATTTACAGTGTAATCTTTACTGCTAGTAGTGTAATTATTTAATTCGTCATACATTAGTAACAGGGATTTTCAACCTCCTTAATTTGACACATTAGCCCTGAAGATGGCAGAACATAATCTGGAAAATAATTAACATGTGTAAAGGCATGACTGTCAACCTGGCTTAGTGGCTCAGACGGTAAAGCGTGTGTCTCCAAAGCAGGAGACCCGGGTTTGATCCCTGGGTTGGGAAGATCCCCTGGAGAAAGAAATGACAGCCGACTCTAGTATTCTAGCCTGGAAAATCCCATGGATCACGGAGCCTGGTAGGCTACCGTCCATGGGGTTGCAAAGAGTCGGACATGACTGAGCGATTTCACTTTCACTTTCTGTTCCTTTGTAACAATCCTTATAGAAAAATAAGAAGGAAATTTAAATCTGGAGGACTAACTTGTAAATGAAATTAATCTCTCTGCCTAATATAAAAATCTGTCATTTTAGCGATGAACATCAACTATGTAAATTATAACTTATGGCTTTTTGTCCAGTTACTAAAATGCATTATGTGTAAAGCTTTACAGAGAGTAGATTAGTAGAAGATTAAAATGCCTAGCTTTAGAAAATATTGTATAGGAAATAAAGCAGACAAACAAATAATTGATAATGTCAGTAACTATGGGTCATGATCCTTATTTAATGCAAAAAGAGTTTGACACATATTGTGGAAGCAGATGCATGTGACCTTAATCTTGAACATGAAGAGAGGGAAAACTGGTGATATAGGATATGCAAGATAGAGTTAATAATTTAAGAATGGTAAAATTGGAGAAGGGCAGCAAAAATACATGTTTAGGGAAAATAAGTACCAAGAACAATTGGAACAGGAATTTCTTTGTGAGTAATAGTTATATTAGTTAGTCATTGCTGAACAATAAGCCATCCCAAAATTCAAAGTTTTCTAACAATATATTCATTATCATTACTTATTTTGAGTGGCTGAGGGTCAGCTGATTAAGGCTAGGCTTGCCTGGAAGTAACAGTTAGAACTAGACATGGAACAACAGACTGGTTCCAAATAGGAAAAGCAGTACATCAAGGCTGTATATTGTCATCCTGCTAATTTAACTTATATGCAGAGTACATATGAGAAACACTGGGCTGGAGGAAGCACAAGCTGGAATCAAGATGCTGGGAGAAATATCAATATCCTCAGATATGCAGATGGCACCACCCTCATGGCAGAGAGTGAAGAAGAACTAAATAGCCTCTTAATGAAAGTGAAAAAGGAGAATGCAAAAGTTGGCTTAAAGCTCAACATTTAGAAAACGAAGATCATGGCATCTGGTCCCATCACTTCATGGCAAATAGATGGGAAAACAGTGGAAACAGTGGCTCACTTTATTTTGGGGGGCTCCAAAATCACTGTAGAAGGTGACTGTAGCCATGAAATGAAAAGATGCTTGTTTGCTCCTTGGAAGGAAAGTGATGACCAACATAGACAGCATATTAAAAAGCAGAGACATTACTTTGACAAAAAAGGTCTGTCTATTCAAGGCTATGGTTTTTCCAGTGATCATGTATGGATGTAAGAGTTGGACTATAAAGAAAGCTGAGCACCAAAGTATTGATGCTTTTGAACTGTGGTGTTGGAGAAGACTCTTGATGATCTATTGGACTGCAAAGAGACCCAATCACTCAATCCTAAAGAATATCAGTCCTGGGTATTCATTGGAAGGACTGATGTTGAAGCTGAAACTCCAATACTTTGGACACCTGATGTGAAGAGCTGACTCATTTGAAAAGACCTTGATGCTGGAATTTGGCCCTGGAATACGGAATTAGGCAGGGCAAAGGTTAATAGAGTTTTGCCAAGAAAATGCAGTGGTCATGGCAAACACGCTCTTCCAACAACACAAGAGAAGACTCTACACATGGACATCACCAGATGGTCAACACCAAAATCAGACTGATCATATTCTTTGCTGCCAAAGATGGAGAAGCTCTATACAGTCAACAAAAACAAGACCAGGAGCTGACTGTGGCTCAGATCATGAACTCCTTATTGTCAAATTCAGATTTAAATGGAAGAGTGTGGGGAAAACTACTAGACCATTCAGGTATGACCTAAATCTATTAACTTATGATTATACAGCGAATGTGAGAACTAGAATTAAGAGGCTAGGTCTGATAGATAAGAGTGCCTGATGAACTATGGACAGAGGTTCGCGAAATTGTACAGGAGACAGGGACCAAGATAACCCCCATGGAAAAGAAATGCAAAAAAGCAAAATGGCTCTCTGGGGAGGCCTTACCAATAGGTGTGAAAAGAAAAGAAGTGAAAAACAAAGGAGAAAAAGAAAGATATAAGCATCTGAATGCAGAGTTCCAAACAATAGCAAAAAGAGATGAGAAAGCCTTCTTCAGCGATCAATCCAGAGAAATAGAGGAAAACAACAGAATGGGAAAGACTAGAGATCTCTTCAAGAAAATTGGAGATACCAAGGGAACATTTCATGCAAAGATGGGCTCGATAAAGGACAGAAATAGTATGGACCTAACAGAGGCAGAAGATATTAAGAACAGGTGGCAAGAATATACAGAACTCTACAAAAAAAAATCTTCATGACCCAGATAATCACGATGGTGTGATCACTCATCTAGAGCCAGACACCCTGGAACATGAAGTCAAGTGGGCTTAGAAAGCATCACTATGAACAAAACTAGTGCAGGTGATGTAATTCCAGTGAAGCTATTTCAAATCCTAGAGGATGATGCTGTGAAAGTGCTGCACTCGATATGCCAGCAAATTTGGAAAACTTAGCAGTGGCCACAGGACTGGAAAAGGTCAGTTTTCATTCCAATCCCAAAGAAAGGCAATGCCAAAGAATGCTCAAACTACCACACAATTGCATTCATCTCATAAGCTAGTAAAGTAATGATCAAAATTCTCCAAGCCAGGCTTCAGCAGTGTGTGACCTGTGAACTTCCAGATGTTCAAGCTGGTTTTAGAAAAGGCAGAGGAACCAGAGATCAAATGCCAAGGTCCACTGGATCATGGAAAAAGCAAGAGAGTCCCAGAAAAACATTTATTTCTGTTTTATTGACTATGCCAAAGCCTTTGACTGTGTGGATCACAATAAACTGTGGAAAATTTTGAAAGAGATGGGAATACCAGACCACCTGAGTTGCCTCTTCAGAAACCTATATGTAGGTGAGGAAGCAATAGTTAGAACTGGACATGGAACAACAGACCGGTTCCAAATAGGAAAAGGAGTACATAAAGGCTGTATATTGTCACCCTGCTTATTTAAATTACATGCATAGTACATCATGAGAAATGCTGGGCTGAAGGAAGCACAAGCTGGAAACAATGTTGCTGGGAGAAATATCAATAACCTCAGATATGCAGAAAACACCACCTTTATGGCAGAAAGTGGAGAGGAACTAAAGAGCCTCCTGATGAAAGTGAAAGAGGAGCATGAAAAAGCTGGCTTAAAGCTCAACATTTAGAAAATGAAGATCATGGCATCTTGTCCCATCACTCATGGCAAATAGCTGGGGAATGAGTGGAAACAGTGTCAGACTTTATTTTTGGGGGCTCCAAAATCACTGCACATGGTGATTGCAGCCATAAAATAAAAAGATGCTTACTCCTTTGAAGGAAAGTTATGACTGACCTAGATAGCATATTAAAGAGCAGAGAAATTATTTTGCCAACAAAGTTCCATCTATTCAGGGCTATGATTTTTCCAGTGGTCATGCATGGATGTGAAAGTTGGACTGTCAAGAAACCTGAGTGCCAAAGAATCCATGCTTTTGAATTGTGGTGTTGGAGAAGACTCTTGAGAGTCCCTTGGACTGCAAGGAGATCCAACTGGTCTGGCAAAACCAATACAATATTGTAAAGTAAAAAAATAAATAAATAAATAATAAAATAAAAATAAAATAAAATAAAGAACTTACCAATAAATAAATAAATAAAGGAGATCAGTCCTGGGTGTTCATTGGAAGTACTGATGCTAAAGCTGAAACCTAATACTTTGGCCACCTCATGAGAAGAGTTGACTCATTGGAAAAGACTCCGATGCTGGGAGGGATTGGGAGCAGGAAGAGAAGGGGATACAGAGGACGAGATGGCTGGATAGCATCACCGACTGAAGGACATGAGTTTGAGTGAACTCCAGGAGTTGGTGATGGACAGGGAGCCCTGGCGTGCTGCAATTCATGGGGTTGCAAAGAATTGGACACGACTGTGCGACTGAACTGAACTGATCCTGGGAAAGATTGAGGGCAGGAGGATTAGGGGACGACACAATATGAGATGGTTGGATGGCATCACTGACTCAATGGATATGGGTTTAGGTGGACTCCAGGAGTTGGTTACGGACAGGGAGGTCTGGTGTGCTGCGGTTCAAGGGGCGGCAAAGAGTCGGACTTGACTGAGCGACTGAACTGAACTGCCTGGAGTGGTTGACCTGGGGTGGCACTACTCTCTTTTTCTCCTTATTCTCACGGTGATGAAAAAAGAACAACAGAATTAGTGAAAATGCCCAAAGTATCTGAAGGCCTAAGGGCAAGCTGATGTACTATTATTTTGCCTCATTCTATTGGCCAAAGAAAGTCACATGGCTAAGCCCAAAGTCTAAGGACAGGTAAATCACATGACAAATTATATAGCTACAGAGAGAGCTAAAGAATTAAAAACAATATTACAATCTATCACTTCAGCAGCAGTAGCATCTATCACTCTGGTAAACTGTAAACTTGGAAAGCTATTCTATAGTAGATCTGTCTGTAAATGTATTGATTGCGAGTATCAGAGTTGTTGTTGTTGTTGTTGTTGTTGTTTGTTCATTTAATTTCATAAGCAAAAGAGAGCTGTTAAGAGTTTAGTACCAGGATGTTTCACCGTAATCTTATTTTTACCTTTTTTTTCTTTAAATTGTTATGACATCTATTATTTTGTTTATTAATAGACTATTTTCCATCTTTAAATATATTTCTCTAACTTGAAGGAATGAAATACTACCAGTATTTTATTGTTATTGTTTAAAACTTTGCTTTTTAAGTTTAATTTAAAAATGAACCTAGAGTTATTTACTTCTTTATTGCATGGAATGCTGAGAGATCTGATTTTATTTATTTATTTTTCTAATGGATAACTGTTTTATTAGAAAAACTTGTGAGACAGCGTATTTGTTCTCCATTGAGCTGTACACCAAATCTGCATAGAGACATCGACAGTTTTCTGGGTTCTCAAAACACTACATTAGTAGTCTAATCTATCCTACTAGCACATTATGTTAATTATTTGTGATGTTATACTTACTGAGGGAGGACTAAGACTTCTTTGAAATTGAGTCCACATCTATGAACATGATATATCTCTATTTTTTAATGCATTTCTTTAAGGTTTTTTATATATTTATTATATATATTCTGTCTGCTTTTTTTTTTTTTTTAAGCATTTTCTCAATCTGCCAAGGCCAGTTAAAAAATAAAAATGGAATCACTGAACTACTTTTTTTATTTTTTCATGGTAATTCAGTGGTAAAGAACCACCTGCCAATGCAGGAACATGGGTTTGATCCCTTGGTGGGGAAGATGACCTGGAGAAGGAAATGGCAACCCAATCCAGTATTATTGCTTGGGAAATTCCAAGGACAAAGGAGTGCACCAGGCTACAGTCCAAGGAGTCCCAAAAGAGGTAGACATGACTTAGTCATTAAATGATAAAAACAACAATTTAAAGTAGGAAGAGATTTAGATATTAGGTGCCTACAAGAATTTCTACAAACAACTACAAAGAAAAAACAAAGATGTCCTTTTCATCACAGG